>NC_071570.1:52940004-53156480 GCF_026979565.1 Vidua chalybeata
CATCTTCCATGAACATTTCTGCTCTAGCCTGTCTCAAAATTCTGATTTTAAAAGGGAGTTCATACATATGTTATTATATCTGATCCTTTTTCTGTACATGCATACTAGGCATTAAAAATTTTGCAATGACCACAAAATATCTTGCCCCAAAGTTTCTACTTCTCTTCCCACCACACAAAAAGTATCTGCAGGCTATGGCTGAACCTGAGAAGCTTCCTAAACATAGGTCTTTATTAGAGAAAAACTGAAGTGGAAAATGGTTTTGAGGCTGAAGCGGATTCTCTAACAGAGGCTTAATCTCCACAGCTGCCACTCAGGGTAAGAAAGTAGAGAGAAGAAAGAAAAGCACAGCACATACACATCCCTCAGTTACCTACAGTTTAGAGGTATCTGACTACTTGCATCTCTAGTTCCCCACTAGGCTTACACCATCCACTGAAATTCTCTCATTTAGTTGATCAGCTGAGGGCAACAAAAGATGGGCATGGTGGGCAGTTCTCCTAGATGCTTGTGCAAGTGTTTGAGTGCCTGCACATAAGCACAATGCGCCTTATGCCTCACCTGGCAATATTTTAGTGACCAAGCACCAAAAAGGCAGGTGTGGCACCTTCTCAAAGTATCTCTCAGGCATGGCTTCTTCTGCTAGGTACTCCCCATCCCTCATCATAAGATAGCAGATATTGACAAAGGGTTTAACTCTAGGTGAAAAGCCTTCACTGAACCAAGACCTCCCCTATAATGATTTTCACATCTCCTTTTGAGGAACAGGATTACTCAGAGCCAGGCACTACAGGAACTTAGATACAAGTCCTTCATAGTCAAAGTTACTTCTAATTAAAAAGAGTACCAAAAAACATGGGAATTACATCACCATGCTTACGCTGGATTCCTCTCATGTCACACACTCATCATCCTGCTCAAATAAACTACAAGACAGCTCCAAATGCTCTGCCCAGGAGAGATGCTGTACCATCTTTCCTCCACGTTGCTGGACGAAACCACTATCTTGCTGTGAAGCTGCTCACACCATGCCACGTGCAGCAGGAGCTGCAGCACACAAAACAACACAAGAAACATTCAGATTTAAATAGGGAAATATTTTGGGATCCATGGTGACTATCCATACCGTAACTGTAGGGATACATATGGATAACTCTGGCACTTCTTTGGGCTTTCTTGAATCTCCTCATGCAGGAAACCCAACTTTTTTGGGAAAAATTCAGATAGGTTCTTCACCTTTCCAAGAGTGCCCTGGAGAAGAGTGTACATGTTCCACTGAAATTACTCTGTGTCTCAGTTCAGTGATCTGAGATGGGTTAAAAGGTTGCTTCAAAGCATCAAAAACAATTTTAAAGGGTAATTGTTAGCAGCTCAGAAGTTTATTACTAAGAAACCTTTTGGATTTTGCTGAGTGACTGCAGACAAACTGAATGTTACTATCATTTTTATGAAGTTGCATGTCAGGCTGAGTAAAGCCAGCCTGTTTGCTATATAAAGTAATTAGCAGTTACTGCACATATACACCTACTTGAATTGTGCTAATCTACCACACTTCAGTTAAACTACAGAGCAGTTCACTGCAGTCCCTTTTCGTGGTTCGTCTTTCTGTTACCTATGTCAGTATCCACCTGGTTCAAAGCAGTGAAGGGGAGCAGCAGTAATAAATAGTCAGGAAACACCAGGAGTCCTAGTAAAGCAACTCTGCCCAGACCACCACTTAAATACAGTCTGACTGTTAGGCCATTGTTAATTAAGTTTATTATTATGCCTTCTCAAAAGAGTAAGTATGCACTTCCACACTTAAGGATTAGAAACAGATTTCTCAAATTTATACTTGACTCCTTAATCCCTTTCTGCTGAGGTATCCTGATGTTAGTGCCAATTCTTTCTTTGGAAAAGGCAATTTGCTGACAGAAATACCTGTTTCTTCTTTATTATTATTATCATCAATAGTAGAATTGTTATTATTTTTCTTTGTGAAACTAGATATACATACTACAGCACCAGACATATTCTACAGCATATTCCTTACTGGGCCCAGCAGAAGCATGTTTTCTTTTCTGCTCTGTATGGCACCTCTGCTCTGTTTATCCTAACAGCCAGATGTTTGTGCCTCTGCTAAATTGTATTTTGCCTCTTTTCACAAATATTGAAAAGATCCTGTAACTATTAAAAGGGAAGCTGCTGCAATCTTAAGAGGGATTATTACATGGTATTCCTCCACCCTATTTCTAAGGATGCCTGCAGGTGTTAACAGAAATACAGCTGGCTAAAGGGACAGCAAGGAAGAGATGAACTGAGGTTTATACACCTTCCAATGCTAAGCGTCCTGCAGCTGAGAGCTATGTTGAGCACATCTGCTGTTCAGCAAGCACCAAAAGCTAAAGAACTAGGAACTCTGGCAACGTTCTTTGTGGGTTTTTTGATCAATGATAGTCTTAAACACTGCCACATATTCATCTTTTCCTAAAAATTATTTCTTTGCCTTGCCACCAGCTGCAAATTGCAGTAGCTTGAGTCATTGGCTAAGAGATCCCAATTTTCTTTCTTGAACATATGGCAGTTGGACATTTAAAGGAAACTGTCTAGAATGATTCATTATAAACAGAAGTTTATAATTTTCTCTATGCTATTTACAACAAACATTTTTACAGACACAAAGTAAATGCCTTGTTGTGTAGAGAAAGCAGAAGTATGTTGTTTTCCCAGAAGCTCTGTTAAAACAAGTATTAGTGTCAGCAGCCCATCCCACATCACTTCTGAGAAAAATACAATCATTACTACCCCATTTCGAGTACTTTCAGATGATGCTATTCTTGAACACAGTCATGAGCACACCTTCATTAAAAAAGTCCTCCTAACTAACATCTGTAGTGCCCCGTATCTCACATCTTGTCAGACATTTCTCATAACACCTCAAATTAGAGAGGATCATTACGAAAAATGTTGTATTAGAGGAGTTATAACAACAGTACTGCAAAGAAAACACTGGTATTTGCTACATTTTTTTTTAATACATGTTAAGATCATCCTCTTTGCAGAAGAAACAAAACTAAATATTCACTATTTATGTGCTCCATAAAACTCCAAGTTCACAATCATATTGAGTAATGGGCTAAGTCTACATCTAATTCAAGCTTACCATGATTTTCAGAAGAAAATTACTATCACTGGCTTGTATTTACACAGTGGAAATAAAGACACCATTTAAGTACTCTTGGTAAAGTGAATACTTTTTCACAATGACCACTGTTAATAAACCTTACAGGCACTTGCAAAGCATATGCAGGTATAGGCTTAATAAAAATCACTACACAGTAATAAGCCTGGTGTGTGCTTCTGGGGTTTTTAAAAATGTATTTTTCCCTCTATTATATTTAGAAGGCATCAGTGCTTGACATTATTTCTTGAGAAGGGGAAGGAGGAGACAGATATGCTGTAACTGCTGTGAATGTCAGCAAAAGAACCCAGAAAACTGATCGGTCAAGAGGACTTCCACTGAATCTATTGAACAATTTGTTGCTTGTTTAGCTCAGTAGTGAATAACACCAGCTAAAATACATGGCAACTCATAGCTCTGGATATCATTTTACAAGACAAAGCTCATTAAGACCAAGACCTCAAAACAGGAAGCAAAACAAACAGAAAAAGATATCTGATTCATACCCCAAAATCTGCACATCTTCACTAATTTTGCACTTCCCTAATGATGTGCAAGACAAGAGGAAACCTATTAAGGATGGCCTTAGATGTTTGTCTTTCAAATAGCCACACAGCTGTAAAAACTGCTGCTGTGCTTCCTAGAGATGATCCTAAATTTCAGGGTGGTCTGAGCAGCACAGCAATGGACATGTCACGCTACAATGTGGCAGTGGGTGAATACAGAAGGAGATTTACTAGGGATGATCAGCACCTCTGCACTGTATTTGTGAAAAACCAGAACCTTCTACAGGTGTGCTCACAGCTAGAAAATTAAGTTGTCCCATGCAGTTTACAGGTAGATTAAGTCATTTGCCCTCCCACCCCTTGCAAAACAATATTTTCATTAAAAATGACATAAAATGAAACCATACTTGACCCTTCAGTCACATTTCACTTCTGCTCTGACACTTTGGGCTCTTACCTGGTGTAGTTTTATAACACACAGTTCTGGTGGGCATGGGTGGTGCACTCTTTGTAACAGGGCTTGGTGCCATTTGTAGACCTTGCCGCTGCCTCTTCAGCTCCTCTTCTCGTTCCTGGGCAGCTCTGATCTCTTCTTCTATCATCGACAAAGTCCGCTGTTTCCTCGACCGTAACTTGAAAGGGCCCACAGTCACTTCAGGCTCCTGTGTGGCCAGGATGGAGGCGGTGCTCCGAAGCTCCGCTGCCTCTGAATACTTGCTAAAATAGCTGACTTCATGCCTGTTTTCCTCCACAAGGAATGGTTGGGTGGCTGAGTACATGGGTGACTGCTGCAAACTCTTCCCTTCCCTGAGTCCTGAGTCTTCCTCTTTTGAAGTCTTTGGTATGGTGTCCCTTTTTTCTTGAACTGGTGAAGACACCTGGGGTGGTTCAAACGTTGGGTTCTGATGCTCCTTAGAGGCTGGAGCTGGCCTGGTGCTGGCTGGCTGCTCTTTGGCTGAGACCTCTTTCTCTGCTGGGATTTCTTCTTCCTTCGAGTTTCCTTTATCCACCTGCTCAGCTATGGCTTGTTGGATGGCGTTTTGAACCAGCAGGCCAGCGTGGTAGTCCAGCTGGTCATCCATCAGCATGGAGTCTGCCAAAGTGGAGGAGGGGGAATCACAGCCTGGGTCACTGAAAGACTTGGAGATGCCTTCAGCCCTGCACTCTGATGGAGTTTCAGCCTGCGGGGTCTGTGGCAGAGAGAAATCCGCTAGAGAACTTTCCTGCAGGGTGCTCATGGTCTCATTGGAGGCACCGCTGTCACTTACATTATCCATGCTGAAGTCATTGGAAAGGGTCTCCAAGACGGTGGTATCCTGAGACCTGACAGACAAGTCATCCAAACCAGAGTCAAGCTCCTCTGGCGGTGAAGAGGCACTGCCTGACTTTGGGAAGTGATCTAGAATTCCCTGTCCATCGTCCTTCACCATTGTGAAGACCGCCCTTGCACTCATGAATTCTCCATCCTCTGACCACAGTTTTGAGGCTGGTCCAGCTCTGGGGCTATCACTGCAGGATAACTCTCTTGCTGTGTCAGCTGTGGTAGTCTGAGTACTTTTGTCATCTTCTGAGCTACAGGAGACTTTCTGTGCTTTGACGACTGTGGCATTGTTACCCTCAAGTGGTCCACTTTGCCCGCACACTGAAACAGGTCTTGTCACAGAGAACATCGGCCTGTCCACATATGGAGAATTGAGGCTTTTGTAGAAGGGTTTGACGGAGAACATTTTGGGTGTTACTGACCGCCTTGGTGCAGCCTGACCCTGAGATGGACCTGAATGCTCCATCAGCTGGAACTGCTTCCTGGCAGCCGAGAAGTCAATTTGCTCTGTGACAATATCTTCTTTCTTGATATTGACTGGCTCTGGGGATACAAAGGAGCAGCTGACCTCTTTGGGGGATGTTGGTGTCGCACCTTGCTGCTGCTGCTGCTGCCTCTCCTTACGCTCCTTGTACTTCTTGTGAGACTCCAGATGCTCTTCATCCTCCAGGGGCTTCTCCTGAGGAGGGTTCCACCATTTGGCAGCAATATTGGGGTTTTTCTTGACAGCCTGGCTTTTAATGAGTTCCCTTCTTTCTTTTTCAAGTTCCATCATTTCTTCTGATGGCCTCACTTTGCGGACTCTGTATTTTTCCTTCTCTTCCTCATCTTCAAAGAGCTTTGAGGGCTTTTTATCTTCATGGAAGGCTCGCAGTTCAAACTTTGCCTCTTTCTTAAGGGTTGTAAGAGTTGTTTCTCCATCCTTAGAGGATCTTCTAGAACTGTTTGAAGAAGTGGGACTTCCTGGCACCTTCAGACTCTCCCTAGTGTCTTCTTTCAGACCACTCAAGGAATGGCCATTAGATTTCAGATTCTCATCTGTTATATTAGCTTCACATGGCTCAACCTCCAAGGATACCTGCTTGTCTGCTACATTTTTTTCCCTTTCACTAGATACTGACTCTTTATTGACATTAGCAGATGCTCCTGAACCATCCATAATCGAGACTACACTTGGTTCAGGGGAGGATGTCCCATTAAATGTACTGTCTGCAGCAGAATCGCAACAATTTGCCTCCAGCACTTCATCTAGGTATCTGATCTCTTTAGCAACTTCACTGTCCAGAGATTCATGCCTGTCCCTAAGTCCATTTTGGCTAGAAGCAGGCGAAAAGAAGTGGGTTGGATTGTCTATGGGATGTGGTGAAGCCACTGTGGTGATGCTTTTATGTTCAGAAACCGGAACTTCAATTTCCATTTTCTCTTCCTTTGTAGCAAGCACAGTAGATGGCTCCAAGAAATTGGCACAGTTTTGGTCTCTGTTTTTTCTTAACCTGATGTCATCCTCAGGGATTCTGGAAGATTTCTAAAATAAAAGAGAGAAAAATTATGAAGTCTTAAAAAATGAACACGTAATTTTTTGCAGAGCAAACGCCATCTGGAAAACAAATCCTAGCACTTCTTAAAGTTGAAATTAAAGCACTCCCTCAGAGTGTGGGAAAGCAAGGCAAGCCATTAACACAAAAAATAAGAAGTTACCTTACCATATGCTGGAAAAGGTACTAAAACAAAACAAACTTTCGTTTAAGAATCTCCCACTTGCTTACCATCCTCACTTTGTCGTTATTTCATGCCTGTGTCTTGGTCTGTGACTAGGAATAAGCTTTGAATTTCTCAGTTAACAGTAACTTGGCAGTTTAGATTCCTCAAAGATTTGCACATGCAGTACACAATACCTATCATCTTGGTACTCTAAAAATGCTTTCCACATCTGAAAGAAATCTCATAATGCTTCTACTGATGAAAAGTATTACTACCTGTGCTTTGCAGAAACAGATGCTAATATGCTGAAAGAGTTGGTGACTCACACCAAGTTAGGAAAATTGATGTAGCAATGGTAGGGAATGTTCAATTCTCAATGGCTCAATCCTGATCATCAGACATGGAGTAGAATTACACAGTGCTGGAAAGACATGGGGTTTTTCTTCCTCCCACATGGAAACCCACACACAATTGCACTTGGAAGACAGGAAGCATCTGCAACTCCCATAGCATGAAGAACACCACAAAGACCATGACAGGGACCACAATCACGGTATCTTCCCTCCCTCTTCTTTGATCTGTAATGCAGATGTACTGGATTCATGTGATGTGATGCCTCTGGTCACAAAGAGGTTATTGACATAAATACTATTTTTGTTCATATATAGACAAATTTTAATGGTCAAGCAGCCTAACAAACTTACTGAGAGTAAAGTCTGAAGGAACTTCTCATTAAGTTGGTAACACATCAATTAACTTCTCAATAATTCTATACTGCTAAAAGGCAAAACCAATCCAAAACACCCCAAAGTGGACATTTTAGACATGGTTCTTCAAAAAGCACTTGGTAACTTCCTAAATCATGAAACCCAAAAGTGATACATTATTCACTTTGACTCACCTTTTAAAACAGAAAGGTGGTATCTGAGCACTCTTTCTTGCCTTCCATATGTATTTCTATGTGTGAGGCATTGATCAAACCCCATGAACCCAGTGGCCACCAACAAGAGCACCATTGTCTAGTTGTCACCCCTGCCTTGCTGTCCCTTATCCAGCATGCTATTAACACACACTGCAGCAGCAGACCATCAACAAGGAGCACAAAGGCACTTACCTGTGACCTGAACAATCACACTGTTGCTGGATTTATATTGGCAGTCAAATGCATTTATTTGACACACCTTAAGGAATTACAGCCAGAAGAGCTCTTTCTAAAAACACTCTGGAGATCTTTCTAATTATGTAGTTGTACACAGTTGAAGATAATGATGGCTTCAGCCATTAGATATTTTCTTCTTAATTGTGCTTAAACACTGGAAAAAAATCTTTAAAAACAAACAACCTGCTTTTCTCTACATATTTTACTTGACAAACTTCACTGATTTTACTTGCTTCAATTCTTCATTTTCTGTTGAACTTATAAATATTCCAGCTAAAGTTTATAGCAGTTCTTTTCTTAAAACATACTGTATTTTTCATCATTTAAATATCTAAATGTGGCCAGTTTCTTTTTTAGTCCTGTTAATTATATACATATATATATATATATATATATATATATATATATAGTCCTGTTAATGATACATCAATAAATCAGATGCTCTGCAAACAAATATAGAGTAAGTGCAAAAAGTGCTTACTTTGTAAAATAGGCGCAGATGGAATGAAAGAATCACAGATAAAGGCTTCTTTTAACCAGAAAGGGCAAGAATTGCTCTTGATTTGCTGGCAGAGCTCCATGTACACAACAGGTATTCAGGTGACAGGATTTAAGACTGCAATACCTTTTTGATATTTGAGGTTACATCTTCCCTGCTTGACTTGCTGGTACAAAAATGAGTATGGTGGCACCTAGAGCAGTCTGTGCAAAGTCCAGGACTGATAACTGTCCCCTTTCACACAAACCATGGGTATGCAATTATGCTCCCACTAATATTTGCTTCTGATCTGACAGATCAAAGCCACTAGTGACATTGGTAACTCTGTAGCTACAAAAACATATCTTGAATGGACAGAAAATCAGTTAATGAAGATGGGCTCTCCTGCCACCAAAACACCTCCCTGCAGAGCCAAGCCAGAGCCAAAAGGCCCTTTGTTCCTGTGCTTCTTGTACCTGCACACCATGGAGCTGGAAATACACCTGACTGTCCCAGAGACTGCCTTCACTAAAGCACATCTGTTTCCACCACTGCTCTAATGTGTGAACTACTCCAGTTCACATAATATTTGGATATTCAAGTTCAGTAAAAGAACCATAGGTGCAGTTTTTTTGCCAAAACCTCTTAGCAAGTAAGAGCCCACTCTGTCACCATAGCTGCAATCCATAACTCAGAATTAATGCACATGCATGTAACAGTCTAATCAGGGCGTGCACTTGTGACAGCATGTATTTCTGGAAGTGCATGTGTCTATGCAATTAGTGTGGGACATGTAATTATGTAGCAAAACAGAAAATTATGCAGTAAAACCTATGAGAAAACAGTGCTTCTTATTGGAGGAGCCTTTCTGGTCTAGGGCTTAGAAACTGAGCATGAAAAAGGACTCCCAGCATGGCAGAGGAGCCAGTGATGATTGCTAGGAGAGTAAAAAAAAAAAACATTTAAAAGAATCAACCATTTTATTTCCTCAAAACATTCTGCCAGAATCTGGATACAACTTTGTGAAGTCATGGCAATGAAAATTAAGCTCTAGACACTCCTGCGAGGAGGAGAAATCAATCTACTGATGAATTACTTGAAGAAAAGAACTGAGATAGCTAAGGACAGAAGCAGATGGCAAAATAAAGCTTTTCAAAACAGTCCAGGCTACAGCACCTGCCTAGGACAACTGACTGTGTGTGGGAAAATGGCACATGTTAGGATGAGCCACCATGGGTGGGAGGAGGTGGGCAGTGGGATACACACAGACCCCCATGCTTCTTCTGCTGTTTGGTGGAAGGAGGTGAGCTTTCCAGGGGGCTGCCTTTTCTCCTTGATAAGCCTGGACCAGTAGCTTTGTATTTGCTGCCTACAGGAAGGCTTTTCAAAGCCTGCACCACTACAAAGACCTGTGAATGGGAAAAGGGCTGCATTCAAACCTAATTGTAGTCAGTCATAGGGCATTCACAGTCATGCTCTAAACCACTCATCTAGACCCAGATTTTCCAGAAGTTGCTGTTACATTTACACAGTCTCTGAATGTGCGTTCATTTCTGTCTAAGTCAGGATGCAACAGGGCAATTAGTGTCATTTCTACAAAGCTGCTGCACTTCAGTAAACTATAGTTATTAGCAGCTTAGAAAATTATTAGCGTATTTTCTCTTTGGCTGAATTCTTCCTCTACAAAAGTGTAAGTGTTTGGGCAATCAGCTCTTTTAGAAGGAGTAAAATGTGGGTGTGCTACTAGCAAGACCCAACAAACATGCTGCCAGTGTCTTCCTTTGATGCAACAAAAAATGCCTACAGAAACAAGTGGGAGGAAATCCTTCTGAGTCAGATCAACATTCTTCTGAAGCATCAGTGGGAAGGGAGAGGAAAGGATTAAACAACTAAGAAGTTTCATGGTTTAAGAAAATCTGGAAGTTTCCTCATTGTGGGCTTTTACAATCACTCCAGCCAAGTTTCAAGACAGCTGTTGATGCTGTTGGTCTCCTGGCTTCATTAGTACTGTCTACCTTCCATTTCTTTGGCTTTCATAGGCTTTTGGAGACTCCCTGTACTTTATTTGCTCCTCCTCCCCCTGCTTCAGCACTGAACCAGTGTTTGGTTCAACCCTTTCCACTCTTCAATCTATCAGGCCCACACTACATCAAGCAGTTTTAGCAGTAAAACCTCATTTGCAGATCGTTTACTGGTTAATCTATACCTCCTTGCTGATGTCAGTCATCTTCTCCCTCTTCACCTACTGTCTTGGCTGGCCTGCCTCTCTGATTGTCTTATTTGCAATTAAGAAGGAAGCAAATGATGGATTTGTTAGGAGATTGACTCTGGCAAACCTTCAAGAGAGCAGCTGCTTTCATTCACCTCACCCTTTTAAAGAGCACAGTCACCACCTGCATAACAGATGGAGCCAATCTGAAACACTGCAAAGACACAAAAATCAACTGAACCTCTGTGGTTCCAGACAAGACACACAGTCCAGAGACAAAACTCCTAGCCTGCACAGGTACTGTCCCATGCTTGCTAGTGACAGTAAGTCTTTGCAAAACTCATTTTCTTTAGGACCTGAAGTGTTGCAGTTCATAATGAACCTGAAAAGCTACACTTGTAAAAGGTGATAGCATATATCCCTCACAGCCCATGTTCCCTACCACACAACAGGTGCCGCCATCCTACCCCATCCCAAGTGGGAATGACAGGCCAAACCACTGTGGCAGCTCCTGTTTCACAATGGCTCCTGCACTCCCTCCTTCCCTCAGCAGGGCCTCATGGGGCAGCTGCCACCCCATCTAACTCCAAAAATGTGGTGAACACCCTTGACACTGGAGGAAGAAGAGTGTGACAGTGGGAGCCATTGCACAAAGGAATCTAAAGAAATGGGTCAAACATCTGTGTTTTGGAAACTACCTATTTGGGTGAGCTAAGAGAAAGCAGTAGCAGGAAAAAAAAGGTACAAAAAGATCCTAGAAATGGAGGGGGGAAGGGGTGAAGATGATGATGTGGAACTAAAGGAAAGAAAGGGTTTCTACTCACATTACTTACAGAAACTATACATTTTGATTAAAAAACCCCAAAACAAAACATAAAAAACCCCAAATCCAAAGTGTTGTCTTCTTACTTTTGTGCAAAAAGGTCTTCCTTTTTCATACAGTATTTTATATTGACACCTAAAGGTTTTTGAAACTACTAAGGTAAATGTTGCCCAAAAAAATTAGAGCTTTTCTCTTAATGAAATAAAATTCAAGTTTCAGGGAAAAAAAAAACAAAACAAAACAAAACAAAACAAAACAAAAAAAAAAAAAAAAAAAAAAAAACCCAAACTCAAATCCTGTCACCAAATTTTGAATTTAAGACATGTCAGGCACATGCTGACACTGCCTTGAATTGTTCCAGTCACAATCCTACTTGCACCCAAAAAGCAAAACCTGGCCTGTTCCTCTCACAGTGCATTATACAGTGTCTTCAATACAAAGACTGAAACAATAACTGGTTACTAAAATGTGTTAGTGTTGAGTGTCACAGTGACATTCTTTGCAAGCAGCTCTCTACCCTCTTCTGTGACTTTTCTGAGGCAGCCAGACAGTACAATATTTTCTTTGTGAAATGCTAGTTTGTCTCCTAAACACTTCAGAAATCACAAGAGTACATTCAAATGCAACAAAAATCAATGCAACTTCCTGATGGGGCTCACTCCCAGATTGGGGTGACCCCAAGAGGTGGAAAAGTCTTTTTTCTAACTTGTGCCTTCAAAGAAAGACTCAGTAGTCTTCAGTCGTCCGGTCTCAAGGCAGTTTATTGTATGTTATCTAAAAGATTTTCTTCCTGAACTGCTGTGGTCCATTCAGCAGGTCAGACAAAAGCACATACACACACACTGACACTGTCTCTGACACCCTCTGATTGCCCAGGGGGTTGGTGCCATCTTTTATATCACACATTATGTGTTAAATGTTTATAGTTTTTCCCCAATGCCTATCACCTATACTGAACAGTGACTTTCTACTCTAAACCAAATCTGTGAGTGCCAACATCACCAAGAACAAGGAGGATAGGAAGGAGAAAGAAGGAGGACAGGGCACGCCCAAATCCCTCCATCTTAGAACTTCTGACCCCCATGTACAAAACTTAGACCCCTCTGTACAAGGCCTAAAACCCCCCTGTACAGCACTCAAAGATTCTTCCTTTCACTTTGTGACTACTTCTATTATAATATCTAAACTTTTGTGACTTCTTGTTCTTCCTGCAAGGTTGGTAAATTGTTCCATGGATCAAATTCAAAACCACAGGGGTTTCCGGCTGCCTGCCAGGGTCTCAGATACTTCTGACTTGGACCCGGAACATCCAAGAATGTCTGAGAGACACCTTGGGTTCCAACAACTTCCTATCACGTCCTCCTAAGAACCAGTCAGGAGCACTTTTGGACTACAGACAGTGATAAGTGATGGTGGGATACAGTGCCAAACAAAGCGCTCACTTGGAAAGCTTGCTGTGTGACATTTTTTACATGGTTTTCCTATTTCCTTTTTCCATGTTTTAGCAAAGAAGTTGTGATTGCATTCATTCAGAAAACATGTGAAAGGCTTTGCAATATTATTTTCATTCCATCTGAGCTATAGGCTTCAGCTTCCCCATGTGATACACTATAAAGCTCTTTTATCAAATCAAACTCCAATCTTCTTTTGCTGCTGTAATAAATTAAAGAGGGATAAAAATAGCCCAAGAATTATGACTACTTTAATGATAAACATATATTGTGTGACAGCATATTTTAATTATGAGGACATACTCACTTGATACTGTATTTTTCCGTATGTGCCTCTGTAGCTCCAGGTTTTATTTGTGCCCTCAATAACAAATAGGTGAATTTTTTTCTGGGTAAATCAGGATCCAAATTTGTAATAAACCTTACTATTTCCTACTAATTCCAGGGTACATAAATTGAAGAGGTATTCTTCTGATAGGAAACCAGCTGGTCTTGTATGCCACTTATTTTCTCTGGCTTCCTAAAAACACAGATCTCATCCCTCCATGAAAAATTTGCAACCCTAATAACTAGATTTCAACCAGTGCTAAAGCAGCAAGAAAATCAAGTATCTTCCTGTAATGCTTGTACAGCTGTTGCAAAAAAACAACAATAAAACGCTGAGTTCTTTATACAAAATATTTTATTTCCTGCAAAGAACTGAAACTGCACAAAGCACCTGTATGGACAAAGTGATTTATACAGAAATTAATATTTAGAGACAAAGGGCTGCTAACTGCTGAGTGAAAGAAATACCACCTCTGATTAAGAAAAAACAATGCAGAGTTTATTACAGAATGATGGTTACATAGCTGGTAGTATGGAAAGCAATATATATTCAAGTAGTGTAGATGCAGATACTACTCTGTGTGGGGCTGGTTAGCTTTGCTATGAAAGCTCTGTTCAGTTTTATATCATCAAGATGGAAATCCGAAATTACAGGAAGCTGTGATTATGCTCTCATAAAGAGAGTGCAGCACTGTTTGGTACTGACACACTCCACACTCACACCCCATTTTCAATCACCTGCACATAGGGAGAACCAGGACCATGAAGAACCCAAGAGATCAGTAAATTGGCAATGATTTCAAGTACCAGAAGCTGCAGTCAAAAGGCCATTCTCCTGTTCTCTGCACTGTTGGCTTCTTGTAATGTAGGTCAGCTTGAAAGTGCAACTGAATTAGAGCAGTAAATGTGTGCAAAAGAATGCATTTCATCCAGAAAATGTGGTTTTATCATCACTCTCATCAGTTCAAATCCCACTTCTGATGCTCCTTTCACCTGCAAAATTATTTCTACCTCAAATTAAAATGCACCAGTAGGCATTATTATTTCTCATACTGCTTCAATCAGTTTCCTAGGACAGAAACAACAGCACACTCTGTGTGCAGGCATGGGAAACAAACCAATGCCACTGAGGGATAGCACTAGACTCAAGGTCAATACAAACCACGTTAGAGTGTTAATCAAGCGCACCACCACAGATGGTTAGTACTTTTTAACTTTGTTACGCATTTTTCCTAAGGCTTATTTTTCCATGGCTTGTGTGTAAAATCTGTTTTTGCTGAAACAAGATTGAATTCCAACAGCCGGGATACTTGATTTAAAGAGGTTGTGGTGCTAAGTCACTCAAATTGGTAAATATGATCTTGTGAAGCAGCCTCCAATGCTGCCTAAGGAAGCACAATGGTCTGGTGGAGAAATAAAAAGCACCCCATCCAACTAACACATAAGGAACATGGCACAGTTAGAATTGCCTGTCCACACCTGGCAAGCAATTCAATTCATGATAAAATCCTTATGGAACAGGAGAATTTCTCCTTTACAACAGAAGGTCACAGATGAGGTCCTGTACCGTTGCACTTACAGAGTCCACTTGGCTAGGCTCCCCACTCAGCTGGTGCTGGTGGAGCTGAGCTAAGGGCTTTCCTGTTTAGTAGCACTCTCTCACACTCAGCCTCTGGTTTGACGTTAAATGAAAGAGGAGAAATCCCAGGTGAATGAGGAAAGAGAAATGTTCAGCTTAACAGAGAGCCTAATACTGATACTGAGTTGAGCAGAACATGACTTCTGAATGTATGCATGAAAAATCAGTTTCACAAAATGCTGCAGCTGAAATCTGCTCTGCGCATGTCAAGGATGGAACAATTGCTCTGATAACGCATGATCTAATCCCAGCAGGGAGGGGAAACGACGCTAAACTAAGCCTTGCTCTTAATACTCTCTAACCCATCTAGATAATGTCAGCACAAGGAATGAGTGACCTTTATGGTTGCTTGCATGAAAAAGAATAGAGACAAGGGAAAAATTCCTTAGTCTTTTCTTCAGGGGCACAGGGTTCCTGTTCCAACTAAAGAATGAATCTACAACTCCTATGTAAATGAAAGAGCTCAAGAAAAATACTGGCATGTTAATCATTTTGGTGAATAAGAAAGGGACCTCCTGAGGAAGGAATTTGTGTTAGGCAGGGGCAGGAAGAAGGCAGTAAATGGAGACAGAGGGCCATGTAGTTCACTTGCTCTCTGAACAGGTACTATGGTTGCTAGGAAAACCTACTTTAATAAATGTAAGAAACAGAGATAAACCTGCTTTAAACAAACAAATAGGCTTTCTGAGATGTATTAGTATTAAAGTCCTCTGAGGATACAGTCTTTCATCAGTTGGTACAGTTTGGTAAATATTTCATAAATGACAGCCTAACCTGTATTTTCTGAAAAAAGATACATGATCTCTATGCTGGAGTTCTTTGACCACTTACTTTCAAGGGCAATAGAGTAGGAATTGAATGATTTAACTGAAACAACCACCTACAAACCTTTGCCAATGAAGACTAAGATTTTTCATTTTAAATCCTGTTTCACAAGTGTTAACAGTTGGAGGTAATACTGCTTTTAACTATTTCCTAAAGCCTAATTGATACTTGCTGTACTTCTGAAAGGCATGGCTGTTCAATACCTATTGGAGTTTGACAAGACTACTGCCGCAGAGGCTACACTGGGCTAAAGGAACAAATTATGCTCAGAAATGTATGGCCAAACATCTGTTTCTCTGACAGCTGAAGAAAGTTAAGAATTATTGTTGATATTTTGTCTTTATCAGTAGGACTTGTTACAGCTGCTCTCATCCATTAGATTAAGACTCACGACAGCAAAATTTCCTTAAATGAAGGTATGCCTACGTAACTGTGCTTGGTGCAGTGTGTCTCACCAGTGGTAGCCTCCTCTGCCAGGAGCACAAAGAACAAGGCAATGTTTGTTCACTGCAAGCAGTGAGTCTTGGGAAGGTAACAGTCTGAGGTCTCAACCAGCCAGCAGGATTAAGCACTCTATGGACTGCTTTCTTCCGAGTTTTTCAAGGAAATTGAATTATTTTAAAGCTAGAGACCTCTAAAATGCTCTACTGAGAGAGAGCATGTAGTGGCTTAAAAAGGTTCCTATTTAGAATTAGCTCTATCCAAAATGTATTTTACGCTGCTACCTCCAGACTCAGGCAAAAGCCCGTAACTGGAACATTATAAAAAGAAAACTGAAAGGACATGAAAAAAGAGGATACCTAGCCTAGTACTAGCTCAAAAATCTCATTATGTCAGTGAAGAGGGGGGAAATATGATGGTGGTCCAAGGATGTAACTCAAGTCTCTGCCATTAGCTGTTTTATACACACAACTGGGAAGAGAAGCCACTTCCTACAGGAGTGCCCACTGTCCATCAGGGAGCTACCACAGAAGAATGCTTTCACTCCCAGTCCCTTTTCCCAGAAACAGATCATGGAGAAAACAGCATTTGGAGACTTTAGCTGAAGATTTTATACAGGAGCCAAAACCCTTTTACTCTGATGCAGTGCAATTCACAGGGTTCTCCCTCTAAGGGCATGCATGTAATTTAATTTTCTGGATGGTGCACATAGAAAAACCCCACTTTAAAGATATATATCAACAAAATGAAATTTGCTATCATTAAATGATGAATCCAATACAGCCACGATGTTGGACTTTGACATACCATTTCAGTGGACTTTGACACATCATTTTAACAAATATTCAGCAAATAAGTAATATTTAGCAGGAAGTCAGACTACAGAGTCTACAAAACAGTTTTGCTAGTGAGAGGCCAAAAGTGTACAGTCTGTAAGAAGGAGGATGTTGCTAAATTCTCCACATGCCATTGCTGTCCCTAGGCTATAAATATGACATACCATGTGAGTTTGGGGTTGTGAACAGTTAGCAACCTAATCTATGCTTTGCTCATAACAAAAGCTACACACTTCAGTCACCTTACTATTTCCTGCAGGAGAGTATTTCATTGAAAGTGAGACTTGCATAGGTTGTTTTTTTTTTTTTAATTCCTTATTTGGGGAAGGTAGTTGAGAAATCCCTGGGATGTCTCCTTTCAGCACCTACCACTTCCTGTGCCTCTGCCTGTTTCCCTCCCCTCTTCCAAGCAAAAACTCATTATTCCTTCTTTTCCTGCTGAAAAGGACCTGATTTAAATTACCTACAGCACATCTGGACTACATTAGGATATTATTTCATTAAGGCATTCATTGCTTTCTCTTTGGGCACGTGGAGAATTAAGATAATGGTGGAGGAAAATATTAACTCTACTGGCTATTCCAGCTCACACTGCTCTGCTTTAAAATTCCTTCAGATTGCCCAGTCCCTCAGCTGTGGGTTCTTTTTTACTTAATAAAAGAAAATTGGACTAAACAGTGGTTAATTCATTTAATGTTAGCAAGATCACCAACGAAACTGTTATATTAAGAGTTGCTGTATTTCTCAAACAATTTGCTATTTGCTATTTGATAGGAAATGCTTGCTTGGAGCTATTTTAAACAGTCATAAAAAGGCTTGGCATTAAATAGCAAGCAGCACCTCGCATTTCTGTAGAAACACAAATTTGACACATTCCAGATCAAATTGCTTTAGAAGGGGGGAAAGACCAGACCTTCTCAAAAGGGTATTGTTTACTAGCATATCACATAAGCAGTAGCTTGGTTTGCAGTATTTGAACCGACTGCATGAGACTTCAGCTATTAGGAGTCTGTCTACCTGAAAGCCAAAGCACAGGCTAGTAGGAGACAGCAAGTCATCTTGGCTTCCAGATGCTTTCTCATTTCTCAGGAGTTAAAGAATGTGCTGTCCTCTGTGCATGCACAGAGGTATCAACTAAGTGCTACAGCATGCATCAAATGCCATAAAACCCAAGAATACTGTTGCTGCTAAATATGACTGCTCACAGTACTATATTTAATTTCCTCCAGTGTTAAAGAACTAAAAGATGAAGCTGCACAAACACCCTGAAAGCGTCTTCATGAACTGAAATTTGCTTTAGTGTCGAGAAGGGTAACACATTCAACTAGTGAGAAACATACCCCTTCAGAGCAACTAAAAGCTGAAGCCAGAAAACTTTGCAAGTGCTGCAAGAATACAGACACTGAATTTGCTGGGTGGTTCTCCTAGTTATCACATGCACAGGATATACAAAAATGTATTTTCTCCTTAGAATCAATATCGTCCTGTATTATGTCTAGTAGAAAATTGTAAATTTCACTACTGCTCACAATGAACAAACCAGCTACAATTCAAAAAATTCAACAAGTATCACTGGAAAATGGTATTTTAAATACTCCTCCCAGTATAGAAAGATAAAGATTAAATGTGATAGATAATGTGTGGCAGGTCAGAAACCTTAGCTTGCCCTTTCTCTCTGTTTCTGTAAACTCTGAAGCAGACTCCAAACATGTTGTTTTCCATAAAGGCCTTAGCTTTTTTTGGTTTGTTAAATCAAATTCCTTCCCTAGCTCATTACAGTACTGTGATGTCACAGGCCAAGTGAGACCTGGTTTAAAAAAAAAAAAATAAGCCCATAACCTCAGTCCATTCACACAAAGAGTCTTTTTTACAAGGAAGATGCCAGTTCACACTACTTGGAAAGTACATGACTTCACTTAACCTGTAAAGCAGCCACCGCCTTAGAGATACTTTCAAAAGCACCGTGCTGTCAAGAGACCTGTTTTCGGGTAGCATAAGCAGGAGTTTACTGAGGTAGGTTTTTTGTGGGCAGGTTTGTTTGGTGGGGTTTTTTTTTGTTTGTTTGTTTTTGTTTGGGTTTTTTGGTCGTTTTAGTTAGTTGAAATTTTTGTTGTTGTTGATTTTTGGTTTGGTTGTTGTTTTTTGTTTCTTTTTCTTTTTTTCTTTCTCTATTTTTTTTTTTTATTTGGATGTTTTGGTTGGGGATTTTTTTTTGGTGGAAGGTGGGAGGCTGGAGGGGGGCTGACAGGGAAAGCCACAACTCAACAATACATCATGTGGCTGGCTTAGTACTAAGAAACAGCAATTATATGAAGGGCTGCTGTGAAAGACACAAGCTCCAAGTGGTAATTAGCAGTAATTTTTACTTACCACTAAACAAAAAAAAAGGCTTGACTATATTCTTTCCAGAGGAGAGGCTGAAATGTTAATGGAAGCACTTAGGCCACCTTTGGTAAGCTGTTTCAGAAGACTCAGGTCAGGGCAGGGGTGCACAGCTTGTATGGAAAGTACCAGCCACATGGAAAAGAACTGGATACAAGGAGTGTAAAAAAATCCTCAAAACACAAACAAACAAAAGAAAACCCCACCCAAATTTGAAGAGTGATGGAGAAAATAGGCAGCACTTTTTGAACAGCACCATACCTGTTCATTACGGCTGCCTGTGGGCTAGTAACATTTGAGAACCCTTGGATTAAGTTTCCTGGAAGCTTGATCGTTTAAGGTAAAAACATGAGCTGTGCTGACCAGACATCCCCTGCAAAGGCCCTCTGGACTTTGGGTTAAAATGGCTTGAATTTAGGATCACAAATGATGCTAAAAATGACATAGTTCAAGCAAATTTTACTCACTTCAGGAATTACATAATATATTGATTTGCTTTCTTACTACTAGAGCATCAGCAAAGGGAAGGCACAGCCATTCTTTACCAACAATGATGAAAGTGACATTTTTGACAGGAGAACCCTTGAAGGCAATGGTAGCTCACTTCACTAGATGCTCCATGACCTGCCTGAGCCACATTAAATGAAGCATGTCAAGCCTCTACATTTTTTAAAATGGGTAGTAAGAAACTCTTTGTCACCTGTTGAATAAGTCTATTAAAAGAGAATGTAAATAAGTTTCTCAACAGAAAAAGAAAAAAAAATTAAAAAGGCACTCAACATCCCTGTCCTAAGCTAAGAGTGGCTTTGGTGAGCCTAAAGTGACAGGAAATACCATGTGTCTTCATGTAACACTTCCCAAACTGTCTGCACAGTAGAAGGATAGATATTTTAATACACAGTTAAAGAACAGTATGAGACAACCAGTATGAGACAGAAATAAAGATTTTACAATTTTAGCTATTTTACAATATTAGCTAATATTAGCTATTTTATTCCCTTGGATCGTCCCAGAATTTTACACTATGAAGAGAGATAAGTGTCCCACAGAGAAATAAAATATTTAAATAAAGTGCCAACAGATTTAAAATGCAATATCTGTAGCTGATTACTGATTAAATACAAAGTTTAGGTAACCTTGCCTCATTTGTGGTCACTGAAGGAGCAGAAGGTCACATGATCTTTATCTTCTGTACTCTTCGTGACACCAGGTGTTTAAAGCCCCACATGCCTGGGAGGTCACTGGAGGACAGAGCTGTAACTGGAGCACTACCCAGGTGTGCAGGAGGATGGAGCTCAAGACCCTTGTTTGATAGAGACTCATGGGAATTGTCCATCTGACATGCAAACGCTCAGTTTTCACTGAACCCTAAAGGAGTTGCTCTATGTAATTTTTTTTGTTTTTAAAATGACCTGTTTCTCATATCAACTAGTTTTGGAAAATATACTGGTATATTGCAAGACTGAATGGGCTAATTATAATGACGTGTGTTCAGTACAGCAGTGTAGCTTAGTAGCAAAGGTAGCAGATACCCTGCTAAACCCTTTTCTGCTATACCTGGCCTCAGATAAACCAACAAGCTTTTTCCCCTCAGGAACTCAGACTCACCATTGCCATCAACTTAAAGTAAGTTGAGGTTTTTATTATTTTTTGGTGTTTGGAGTTTTTTTTCCCCCTTAAAGCATCAGTCCCACTCAAAAGAACCCAAAGTTTATTTTAAAAAAATAAATAAAATTGTAGTGTTCTTGGTTGAAACAAAAATTTGAACAGAAACTTGAAACAGCTGAATGATCAAGAAACAAATAAAAATAAATAAATCTAACTCAAAGTGGTCCAAGAATACTTAAAAATTATTCCTTTTAACTTCAGAATGATTCCTTTTAACTTCCTGAAGTGCAAAGATTCTTGACACATCTGAATTTTTAACCAACTCTTCTGCATGACTATAAGCAGTATGCTTCTGGGTCCCTTATATCATGCCATACTGAAATGAAGTAAGTCTACAAAGACTGAAATGTTTTTCTTTCATAAAGAGTCTGTACTAGTATCAGAGAGCCACTGAACAATCAGCAATTATTATGTCTAGAGACATCAAGGGCAAGATTACAAAAGACAGAGTGCTGGCCTCAGTATCTGGGAAAAAAAAGGACCCTTACAAAGTAATTTACCTGCTTCAGAACCCAATCTTCTAAATTTGCAGCACAAATGCACATTATATCCAAGGATTCTGGGTTTCATGTCTAAACCTGTGTGTATGCAATGTTTGTGTAAGCAGGCAACTCCTATTTTTTTTCTGCAGATCTGAGGATTCTCAGGCCTGCAGTATGTGGAATGCTGGTGTTGAATGGCCACAAGACTGCTCTGTCCATGCCAAGAGGCCACCTGTAAAGGCAGATGAGGTGTGTAAAGCAAGAGCTCAACCAGTCAAAAAAATTATGTAGCTGGCACTATGTTCTGCCAGGCCCTTCACTTTGGGAGACCTCTTTGATCTGAAACAGTCCCCCGCTGAGAACGTTCACAATACACGATGAGGCACTGAATGTAGGGCACAGCTTATGCTGTGTTTCTGGGAGAGGCCATCCCAGAAACAGGAGTTTTCAACTTATGGGTTTGGTTCAACACAAATTATTTTAAAATGTGGCAGAACCAGTGATCTGCAGTGCTATATCTCCTGATTAAGTCGTAACAAAATTACAGCATTCACAATCCCTTTCAGCTACCTCAGGCCACAGATGCTTTATAAACCGAGACACCTTCTTCCCACACTGGAGGTGGCATGACTTCAACCACAGGGTCATTGCTACAATCTTGTAAACAGCTAATTCTGCTCTTTTAACATATAGGAAAAGGTAAAAAATTAAAAAGGGGGGAAAGGGGTGGGGTGGGGGGGAAGGAAAAAAAAAGTGTTCCTCTTTATAAAGTATACACAAGCTTAACATAAACCAAACAAATCCTCTTGTGCATCCCTTTCCTGTTCGGGGAGTAAATACCCTACCTGACTTTCTCAGTCTGTTGGACTAGCATAGCATCCTACATGACTATTAAATACAAGATGTGCAATTGCAGAAGAAAAAACAAGTATTAGAACTCTTCCCTTACCTCCTTCTGTGTCAACAGTCTTTTCATGACACACACCTCTCTGGAGGAAGTGTTATTCCTCTTCCCTGTGTGACAGCAAAGCTGCCTGCATGTGAGGAAAGGTCTAGAGAGCCCAGAGCCATCATATCTGCACATTATTTTTAAACTATAATCTCCACAGACATCTCTATCTGGGACTGTAAAATGAAGAGTGCCTCAGAAGGCTGTCTGCTTGAAGCAAAACTGGTGCTTAAGCCTACAACTGCTAGAGTTCACTAAACATTTTAAGGATCTCCTTCTCATTTTTAATACCTCCTCTAGAAATCTACACTTACCAAACCAGTGGAGGATTAATTACGGGTGGTGAACCTCTGAGGACATCCTGTGCAAGGGACCAGAGTAAAACAACAAAGATACAGGACATATGGTAAAGCTTTTAATGCTAGCCTGTCACTTGCTGGTTCAGTGCTTTTTCACTTTTAAGTGAACTGCTCCATTCCCCAGACTTCCTTTCAGGTCAAACATTTCTGACCTCACTGCATGGTTCCAGCAAGATGAAAAGGGGAGGCACTTCATGAGAGGGGAGGCAGTTTTCTGAGCAGGTGCCCATCCACCTGTGAAGCCAGTCTGAGCATGCTTGCTCACAAGCTGATTTTCAATTTTTGGCAGAAACAACTCATAGAAGCAAGGCAAGGCAGTTTTTCAAGAGAGAATTCCTTTTTGCAACAAAAACTTTTTAAAAATAAATAGTTTTCTTGGATATTTACTCATGTTTAAGGGGCTATTTGAAAACAAGCAATTACAAAGAATTTAATCTGTTGAACAATCTTAATTGTTCTTCCTCCTCCTTCCAAGGAAATTGCACACTTTAAACCCAAAGGCCAGTTTTATTTATTTTGTGAGTACAAATTGGCTCTGTCAGTTCAATTTCCCCTGGTGCTATAACCAGGCCTCCTGTTCTTACAAAGAATAACAGTATGAGACAACCAGTATGAGAGAGAAATAAAACCAGTTTCAGATATATGTGGTAAGGACAACATGCTCACATCTCAAACCTCTCCTTTCCAGAGAGTACCCCCACCCGAAACTTGCATTTCAGACAAAGTCTTCACTGCTGCTGTAGCAGCAGGAGAATAACTGCTCAGCATGAATTACCCAAGGACGGCCACCAAAATAAATTCCAATAGGAAATTGTAACATTAAACCTTGATAGGGGAGCAGAGGGCTCTTACATTTCACTAGTGCTTTGCATTTTGCAGTGAGGAGGTGCAATGCAGTTGCTTTTTGCTGCCCACTTTCACAGGGGAAGGGGTCCAGTGCCAGGCTCTGATGCTGCTTACTGTCAGGGCTGTGTCTTATGACAGAAAATGACTACAGCTTCTTTGGGGAAAAAATGCCTCCAGCATGTACTTGTACTTATATGAATGTCTACTCACACCAGCTGCTGCATTAGGTAACATAAGTAGGAAACCTTTAACCCTGGTGAAAACTAAGTGTTCAACCCAACCCAAAGAATACCTGAAGGCCTCTCTTGATGCTGTTTTGATTGAAATTAATTTCCAATGCTAAAACTGGTCTTCATTCATATTTCCATATTGAACAGGTAAAACTTAAATTATGTGTTTGCACTTAACTGCTCTGGAAATTGGGGCTTTGAGGGCATTCTCTATTTAGAAAAAAAAGTGGCACATGACATGTTTACTACCTCAGCACAGCAAACGTAAAATACCTTGTCAAAATTACTAGGGATAGAGCAATAAATGCCAATCAGCAGAGAATGCCATGAAAAGATGAGGCCAGGAAAAACAAGTTAGAAAGGTCATACAGAATCCCCCTTCCTTCTTTTCCTCAGATACTCACAGTTAATATTTAAGGAACTATTCATCTCCTTACCTGCTGTCACACACAAACAAGGAATCTGAAATGAAAAATTACTTAGGTTTGCTGCAAGCCACTTGGAGGGGGAAAGACTTCCTTTCGTCTCTTTTCCACTTTTTCAGTACCTCTCAAAAGCACTGTCTTACCCACACACTTTAGTTGTGGGTACTGAGGTGAGTGAAAACTCCTGTGACATCACGTGTGACCACTGCCAGCACCCAGTGTGATTCCATGTAGCCATGTACCACGCTCACTTCACAGTAAACTCTTCACTCTTCTGAGGTTTAAAAGTCTAAAACTTACTTAAACATCTCTTACTGGAGGGGCATGCAAACAGATGAGTGCCTCCTTAGTCTTCAAGGTGAAATAACCCAAGCTGGCCTGCCCTACACTCACAGTAGGCGTAGGAAGCTGGTCTGTGCTTCTAAATCATCTTTAGCTGCTCCATGCTCCATGTGGGTAGCTGAGCAGTCCTCTATCAGCTGCCCAATGGCAGTGGTCCTGTGCAGGCTCTTGCCTCTCCCTAAACACAAGTTAATTTGAAGAAGCTTCCTCTGGAATAATTTTAAATGTTGCTAGCACTTCAGATGACCTGTCATCCTACATGCTGAGGCTGTTTCTCAGGCAAACACAAAAGACAAGAAAAATACCCAAAAACAAACTGGTCCACCCCAGTTAAAACAAGCAATTTATTGTGGTAGCAAGGAACCTGTGCACAGTGTTTGTTTTGATTTGTTTAGATAAGGTGGCTGGAAACAAAGATCATCAGGAATTTTGAAAAAGCTGATAGAAAAATGTTTGTTTTAAAACAGAACAAAGTGTTTAGATAACTCCCAGACTTCCAGTCTTGCAAGCTGGAGTTATGCTTGTTAATTTCTATTAATTCAGACAAAATCTAAAGCTTTTTAACTCTGGTGCCGTCTTGCAAAGTTACACGTCCTGCACTGGCAAAACACAGAGAAATGTTCAGTTATGGGAAGCATAATTTCTTTAGTGTAATCAAACTTTCTCCCATATGTTGTTCTTCCAGATGCAGAGATGCAGAGCTTTGAATAGACACAGTACTTTAACTAAACACACAGATAGAAAATTAGAAAGGAGAGATCTCAACAGTCTAGAAAAAAACCAAACATTTATTTGCAAAAAGAGCACCCACTGCTATCTGCCATCTACCTAAAGGAGACCAGTAAGAAGCACAGGACAGCTTATTAACATAAATTGATTATGACCAGTCTATTAAAAACCAAGATTTACACTACAAAATGTCAAATATCCCCAAGCTTAGAAAAGATGTGTGTATTTCCAGTTGCATTTAATGCTTCTTTTGCTATAATTACTCAGCTGTTATTTCTTCTACACTTAATATTGGCAAATTGGTCAAAACACACCCAACTTTGTTCTATAACAATTCATTGTTTTTAATAAGAGGATAGCTGGTTTTTTTTATTCTTAATTCTTATTAAGAATATTCTTAATATTCTTAATTTTTTATATTCTTAATTCTTTATGCCACAACAACAGTAGCAGCAATAAAATTACTTTATGTCAGGGAAAACACACTCCAGATTTTTTCCCCCTGATTTCCTCCCTCTCACCCCAAACCCTGAACCTCCTACCTTTCACCATTATCCAGCACCAGCAGAGTATTCAGAGGGAATCCTGCATGGCACCATGATGATGCTGACTTGCCAAATTATGTTAAGTTTCTCCTGTGACAGGCAGCAACTTCTGAGGCTAAACTTCGCCAGAGCTTTGCATTTTCCTTGAAGAACTGCTGAACACAGCTTAGGAGGTGCAGGCAGGCCATTTCTGGCCTAAAAACACAGCTTAAGCTCATTTCATGAAGACCTTCAAGAAATCCATATTCTTGCTTTCCTATGACACCAGAAGGATGTGGCAAAGGCAAACACAAGGGAGATGTCTACTGGTCACAGCTTAAGTCTTAGAGATAACATCTATCTCCCACACAGAATCATGCCATTCCAGCAGGACTTCACACAAACACAGATAAGAACTGTGATGCTTAATCAAATGAGCAACAACATTTCAGGAAATGTTAAGGCATCTTTAACTACAAGAGAAACACAAGCATGCATTCCCTGATTACAGTGGTTTTCTAGCATTTAGAGGCAATTACTTAAATTTTTTCTAGCAGTGTGTTACTGATAAGCTTGTGTCAAGGCACTGGCTTATCTTCCAAGTAATTATAAATTTCTTCTAATGCTCCCTGCTATAAAACTAAGCTTCATTGAACTGATGGCAATGTGCAAAGAAGCGTAGATACAACTCCAACATAATATCCTACATCAATTCAGAATTAAAACTTAGCTCATTCTTCAAGTAAATAATTGAAGAATTAATAATAATTAATTTCTCTCTCAGCAAGTGAAATGCCATACAACAACAAGAATTCCCCTGAAATTCAGGATCCCCCTGAAATTTCACTGCTTTCTGAGACACGAAATTCAACTATAACGCTAAATAGGAGAGGACAGGAATGAGCTTGCTGACAGTAAATGCACTGAAACAAGCACCATGTCCCACTATAAGCATATTCCTCCTGTTGCAGTAATATTTTCTTATTTAAAAAATGCTAGGTTGGAAACATCTGAACTATCTTTCGCATTTTAGAAGGGGAGGTGAAGAAGAATGCGGAAGGAGATTTACCATAGTGAGGCAAAAAGCCCTCATAAATAAAGGACATTTCCAAGAAGCACAACTTGTCCTAGGACAAGACAGATGCTCAAGTTCACAAACATGGAAGAAAAGGTAAGGTACTCTGAAAGTCAACATATGTGAATACAGGTTTTCACATACCTAATCTTGAAGTCTGTCTGAGACTGTTAAACTCATGGGCACTTTAAAGTAAATATCAATATGAACAAAAGATGTATAATACCAAAACCTTGTTAAAGAGAGGGCTACAGATCTTTTACTTGTGTGATAACTGATTAATTCATAGAATATGTGGAAGAGCGTATTTTTATTTTTAAGAATGTTATCTGATTTCTTAATGAAATAATTTTCATTTTTTAAAAATTGTCTTCCAGCAAATTTATTTCTCCTTATTTAAGAACTGATGGTGAAGAGCTCTCTTCTATATTTTATCTAAAAATCTATATTTTTGTGTGAAATAGAGAGCCTTTAGGACTGCTGCTGATAGCCTGCTGGGCAGTGTTGCCATATTTGTCAGTTTCTTGTCATTAGAGATTCAACACATGCCACTGTGCATAGACAGTGCAAATTGTTAAGTACTGACAGACCTCAAATCTTACTATACAAATGTTGTGCTATTGGTTGATAGTTTACTAATAATTTCTGGGACAACTGTTTATCTCCTTTTTTTTTCTTTCTTTCTTTTTTTTTTCTTTTTTTACAGAGTCTCTTTTCCTTCACACTAAGACTTGCCTACATCTTTTGCCAAGAATAAAGGACACTGCAACAGCTGTAAATATACCGTGAACATGTCTTGTATACACACATTATGAAGCTCTCCATATACTGCTAACGCTCATTACCTCTGCTTGCAAGACTCTAGCAAATGCAGTTGTGGCAGTCTACACTGCTTGAAGCAGCAGATGAGAAGACATACAGTGGCTCCCTGGCTGCTGGAGCCCACCCTCCAAGTGCTGTTCCCCATCTGTGTGGGGCATGAGCACTAGTGCACTGCTGTAAGCTACACCTTCAAGTCAGATTAACGAAGAGGTTCACCACTTGCCAACTGTGTGGCAGACCCTGAGACAACAATCAGTGACACGAGGACTCCCATAATTTCTGCCACTTAAGAGGAGCTTCCTCTTGGCCAGCCTTGAGTACCACAGGTGCTCCATGGGGCACATCTGCCAGAGGCCTCTCATCACTGCTGAGAGACAAACTTCAGCTGCTGCCTCTTGGAGACAAGAGAACTTGGAATTGATTACCTATGTTAACTTGTGTGTCTGAAATTTCTCTTTTCCGAGTTTTTTCCCAGAATGTTTTCTCTTCCTTCTATTGATCATTGGGTTTCTTCAAGCTTTCTCTTCAGTGCCAGCTGTTCCTCTTCTTCCTCTGGCTTCTTCTATCCACCACCTACTTGCATCTTGATAAAAAAGGTCATGCTAAGCACATCAAGCAACATTCCTTCCACATAGAATCTTGTAATAGCAACATCCTGTGATTTGAGCCCATTCAGCCTGCCTCTGCCCAAGCTCACTTCCACTGAGGTTCTGTGTATGGATCTCCTTGGAAGATAATGCAGAAACACAGCTCATCAACTGCCCAGCAGTCCTCCTGCCTGGCTTTTTCCAGGCATTTACAGATCTGTTGCTCGCTCTAGTCAAACATCAGCACTGAAGCATTTGTTTTTAATTCCCTCCTCCTATTACAGTAATAGCAACAATAAAATCAACCCATAATGATTTCCTGGGCTCAAGTCAACTGCTCAGCAAATTAGGGCTCTAACAATGACAAGAATGCAGTGTTTTGGAAAGTAATTGCAAATGTTCTAGTCTGTGTCCCCTGTCGACAGCTGTCTGTAGGAGCAGTGAGAAGCTCTCTGCTGCAGCATACATTTGGGAATTGCAGTAATCAAACCTGCAGGTAGAACGAGCTTGTCCCTTCCTTTTTCTGCATACACATTATCTATCTATCTATCTATCTATCTATCTATCTATCTATCTATCTATCTATCTATCTCTCTATCTATCTATCTGTCTATCTATCTCCACATTTCTAGAGGGAAACAGACAGGAAGCAGTTTACACTGTGGTAACTCTGTGGGGCCAGAGGATGACTTTACACTGAGCTTTATGCACATAAATCTATGCACATAACAATATATGCTATCTCATGGCAAATTCTAAGCCAAGGAAAGGCTGCCCAACTTGAAGATGGGCATGAAAAATTCAACTGCATGAAAAATTGCACAGAGGCAGCTGGAGAAACATGGGACGGTACTGCAATTTCATATATTAAAATATGCAATCTGGAAAGTACAGGCAAGAAGAAATCCATAAAGCCATTCTGACATTCATTTACAGGGACGATGGGCAGAACAACACCTTGCATATTTCTAGTCCCACCATACAAATGCCTCTAACCACACTGTGTTAACCACACCTATGTGTTTCACAATGTCCCAGGAAATTACCTTAATTTCACAGAGTATTCTCAATCAATATTTAAAAAAATATTTTCTGTAGCATATCACCCTTCTAGTCCATTTTACAAAACCATGGACATTCAGCCATTAGGCAGTCATCAAACTGGGACAACCTAAAACTGGGAAATACTTGAAAAAATAACAAGCATTAAGCAGCACGTCAAATATTTGACTCATGGCAAGACTTGTGAATTAGATGCCAGGACATTAATGCCTTAGTGTGACACTGTACCCAAGATGCTATAAAGGCTCTGAGATTTTACCTGGGACCTGCTGCTGAATTCTGTGACAACACCTCCTCTCCCTCCAGTGCAGTTGTCCTTTGCTGCAATATATGGCATAAACTGGTCCAAAATGTCACATAAAACCCTAACATGGTTCAGGAGGAAAGGCAGAACAGCTTCAAACTCTGGGAGGAAGAGCTGGATTACTACTCTGTGAATTACTTGCAGAGCATTACCGTCTGAAAGGTAGCCACCAACAGGGGAAACCATGCAACTCCTCCTGTTGTAAGATTGTTACTCTAGAACGAAATTCTGACAAATTTGTCCACTTGTCCCCCCTCACAGACAACCCTTCTTCACACAACCATAGGGAGGGCAAGGATGGCTTGTCAGTAAAAAACAGTGTGGGGCTTGTGAGAAATTTCTTATGACAGCTTTCCTTTATGCACCAAACTAAACACTCACACTGCAGTCAGTCTTTTCTTTGGGTTTTGTATTGGTCTTTCTTCCATCCATTGCTGAACAGAAACCCTTAGAAAAGGGCAACAGTGTAACTAACCATGAGTACCCCAAGGACACCATCTGCTTTTCCAGGATCACAGCATTAGACCATGTATCAGCTTCGCTTTTATTTCTAACTGTCGCTTCTTTGAAAGACTAGGTGGAAATCAGGGCTTTAGCTTGCTGGAAACAGTTAACATCAAGATTTATCTTGCATTATTAATACATAGTGTAAAAGGACTGGAACTGTAATTACTTACAGACTAAATGTCTAAGGTTTGGAGTACAAGCTATTGGTTTGGTCTTTGCCTAGCTCTGGTCTGAACAGGATTCTCAGGTCACACAGCAGATTTGGGGCAAACCTTGGATGTTTACTTTCTTGAGAGCAGCCAAAGGGTCCGGGGAAGCAACTGGGGGAGTGGCAGAGCTCAGCTGAAGCAGCCACGCGTGCCTGTGGCTTCCCACTAAAAACTCCTTTCCCTTGCTGTAGTCTCCTAAAAAAGTGCTGAAGCACCTGTCTAATTTTATTGCCTCCAATTGGCTTCTCTAGTTTTAATACAGGAGAGCTTAGAAACTCAGGGTGCCAGGAAAAATCTCAAACTGATTTTCACACAACAAAAACATTGCAGCAACCCCTGCCTGCCCCCTACCCCCTCCCAACCCCGACTGACATGTTTGTTTGGTGGTTTCCCTTTCTGACTGACAGGTTAACAAGAACTCGGTGTCCAAAAATAACTTTTATGAGGAAGATAAAAATGTATTTTATGTTTCTTTTTACGTACTTTGTAACTCACGAAGTGACAGGAGAGTTTTGTGAGGTGAATACTATTTATCAAAACTGACACGTTCAAACTGAGACAGGGACCTAAATTAGTTAGTACAACTAGAAAAAGAAATACAACAGCTAGTCTCAAAACTGAATTTGTATTCCTTATGAGGATCTAATGCTGGCAGTACTCACCATGTGAGAACTCTGACCTATAAATAATCTTAGCTTAGAACAAATGAACATTTTTGCATAATGCATTGCAGTTTTCTGGCAGAACAAAAAATTATACCAGACCAAAACCATGTCTCATTTTTAAGGAAAAGAAGCCAAGCCAGTAAAGTCGACCTCCAAAAAAGGAAATCTCTAATCTACAAGTGCAAGTATCCAAGCATGTCTCCAACCCTTCTCATTCCATTAATAAGAGAGGAAACCAGGCCACCAGAAGTTTACAGACTAATGCAATTACAGGGTGGCTCAATAAGCACTGATTTGTCTGTTCTCTGTGACATGCAAGATAAAGCTATGCTAACAGGTCTGGCAATTCACGAAGCTGAATACTCACAAATCAATCACAATGGATGTTTTTCAGGAGGGAAATAGCAATCAGTTGTTCACAAATATATGAATGACCAGTTCTTATAGCTATTTTTAAGATCCATTAACTAAATAATTGGATTTACCTATAAATAACAAATGTATTTTCATTAGATAGCATTTAACATTTCTTACATCACAGGTAAAAAAAAAATCCTCTTAGCAGTATTAAAAGGTAAATAAAATTAAACTCATAATCACGGCACCACTTCAGAGTCACAATGAACTTTGAAAAATCTGTGAATACAAGGATACAAATGTACCATTAAAAAGTCTGTTGCTGAAAAAAAAGCCACTTGAAGAAAAAACAAGTTGTTCTGCTATTTGCAAGTGGGATGAATGTGGGAATCGGCCTCTCTTCTGGAATGGTGAGCAGCAGTTTGCACGTGGACAACAACAGAGATCTGGACCAGCTTCAGATGTAATGAAAGCAGAGTTCATTTGTTTTTAGGAACCACAAACACTACAGACCAGGGCTTTTAAAGAAAAATGCTGGAATCCTGATGCTTAAAATGAAAGTTCCAGAACTGGCTCCTGACACCTGTTTCTGGGACAGACAGATCTAGATGTTACTGATGTGTATACATTCAGGTCTGAATGCTAAATTCCAAGTATTCAACAAATGGCAAATTTGGGGTTTTCAGTGCCCTATCAAGAAGAAAAATAAAATATACACTAGAAGGCCAATCCAATCACTAACTTAACATCCAGTGCTTATGAATCTCAGATTCTGAAAAGAAAGGAGTAAAGTACTACTTCATTTTCATCACAACCTATATAAGAAAGTTACCAAAACTACTTCAAGAGTTTGCTGATCGCTGAATCTAAAACACCCATGCCACTGTCCAAGGGCTGACATTTCTCATAACCAAGGACCATCATTATTCACACAAGGGAACCATCATTATTGACTACAAGGGAAAATACCCAGCTTGCAAAAGGATAATTCAGCTTGACCCAGGCAGGACCTGAGCGGGACCTCTGTGTTGTTCTATGAGGGAATGGAAAAACTCTTGTTTTTCTACCCAGAAAAGCCCTTCATAGCATGCTGCTATTCTGCTCAGTGGAAGCCATCATGCCTTGCTACACTTTCTGACTTTGTACTCTGTACAAACATGCATAAAGCAATATTTTGTATTATGTCAGCTGATAATTTCAGGAAATACGTGTGGACAGAGCACTGGTAAGTCAGCTAAACAGAAATTACCCAAAGGAAATAAATGGCTTCAATTAAGGAATCGTGAACATCTCAGCAACTAAGTAACAACATGGCTAATGTGCTTATCAGTGCCTTAGCACCGACATCTCTTCTTACCAATTAGCATCTCAAAAGAGATAACGAAAGATCATAGCTTTCTGAGATGATTTGACAACCAACTATTACAGAAGCACTGCCCAAACCTGCAGCATAATTAAGGGCATGTCTTCAAAGCAGAGCTCACCCAGACTCACACCTCTGTGCTGCATCCCCCATCACCACCCTGGTTTGCACACAGACACTTCATTACTGAGTGTTGAAGAAGCACCCTTCTGGCCTAGTAACACAGGCTGGAGTCCACATGGATCCTGGCTGCATGTTGGAATTGCTGTGGGTGGATAAGTGGTCCTTATCCAACCCTAAGTATGAGTCTGAATGTGTCTGATGTCAATGCACATGCCAGTTTTACAGTGGAAATCATAATATAAGTACAGCCCTTAACTATGCTGAAACTGTGAAAAGAACTCTTAACCAAGGCACTTCACCTTGACCATTTCATCAGGAAAGCTGATTAATTTTCAGAAGCTCTCAGCACAGCTCAGATGGGGACCTCAATGTACTAGGTTATACCCTAGTTTTAAAACAGCAGTAATAACCTGGTCACAGCCTCCAATGAGAGCTTAGCAAAGAGGTGGGCATGTGAAGGCAGGCTGCAATATCAGGTGACAAGAAGATGAAAGCAATATGAATGAAAAATGGAGATCATGCACATACCATCAATATTTTTATTCTCAGCCACATCACTGTATGTGCTGGCATCACAAGGGTAAGACTTGAAGGAAGAGAGTGGCAAGGTTTTTTAGATAGTTAGACAGACTGTAATTAGACCCATAAGCCAGAACTTCTTCCAACCTCACAGGTTATGCAAGGTAAAAAAACAAATAAAAAACCTCCCAATCACTCTGCAATCCTCAGACAAAGCCTCTCCTTCAGAGGAGGAAGGAGCACAAGACATTTCTGATTGCACTGGGGAGTGTTCAGGGAGACCATGAGTAAAATAATGCCTATTTTCTAACAGGAATATATTAGCAATGATTATAATTAATGAATGGAACAATTTATTAAGGGCTGTGATTAATGCTCCCTTATAGGACATGTGGAATCAAAACTGGTTGTTTTTCTAAAATATAAACTGTAATCCAAACAAAAATCAATTTGGGGAAATCTACTAGTCTATGTCACAATGCCAGTCATAATAGGATCACAGCTGATGCTTTAAACCTTATAACCCATGAATATAGTGAGTCATGAATAACAGTACTGTTCCTTCTTCCAGTGAAGTGTCTGGTGATATGATACCTAGACTGTGACTTTGTTCAAGAACCTTTTTCCCTGATGATTGCCATGGCTTGGACAAGTTCTTTTTCCAGGAATTATGATTAAAAAATTTACTTCAGCAAAAGCTCCATCTTTTTGTATTTATACCCATGTATGCTTTCCCAGCAAAGATATTATAATGGGAACTGAAGAAAAGTTTTAATTATTTAGAATTTGTACCAAACTGGGCCAGAATAAATTTATGAACATATAATCAGAATTTTTAATTTACTGCCAGAAAACAGAAATACAGGTACACAGCAGCTTAAATGTAACTTGAGAAGGGGCCCTGAAAATCTTTCTCATTGAATGAGGACACTGAACATGGTGAACAGCTCAAAACAGATTAAGACACTTCTGCTGGACAACTTCGGCTTACAGGTCAGGCAGTCTGGTCATATCATCACTCCTTTCCCCAATTTATTTCATTCTTTTCTTTGGCAATCTCCAGTCTGTTGGTCATATGAAAAACAAAGGGCAGTGAGAACACACCCATGTTCCACTGGGTCAGCATTAAAAGAGTGGAAACTAAGAAGGGAAAAAGAAGTTGAAGAGAACTGGGAACACTTTTGAAAGGCAGAAGGGCATCACGTAAGAACAGAAACAACAACCTAGAAGTGGTTTAAGTATAGTGTGCAGCAGTGTGACTAGCAACAAGAGAGATGAAATGACCCAGGTTACTATAACAATGTGCACAAACTGGTATTGCTGGCACTTGATGGAACTAAAGCTCCCTAATCATACAGCAATAAAAATAATCCCATTTGCTCAGATGTCATTATTAAAGTCCCAGGAAGCCAAGAATTGACAGCACAAAAATGTGGCTATACAGCCCTTTTTATTTTCCTTATGTTTTTAAGTTCTTTGAAGCGAGTCTGACTTTTTTTTCCAAGCTTTTCTCTGATACCAGAAAAGGCTAGAATCTTTTCTTTACTTTTGAAAATTCTTTTTAAATTCTTCTAGATCATTAGATAGCTACCTTTTAAAAATTCTTCTATGATCCTTCAGTCACATGAACTTTGATTTTCAGCAAAAGACTCATTTTCCAGCACTCAAAACAAAAAAAGTCGCAGTATAGAGAGAATAGAACCACTTCTGTGCAACCAAGTACTATCCAGCCATGGTGGGCATTTGTGGCTCATTCTTCTGTTTACCTTAGAGGACACTGAGGTTCTTTGCTAGGACCTTTTATGATGAGAGGAGGGCAGGCAGTATGCGATCCAAGTCTATGCAACTGGAGTCATCTGCTGCTGCTGCATTATATTAAGTGCAAGTCAACTCCTTGCAGGATGCTTTTGTATTTACCTGCTATCAAGACAAATTACCAGTCTGAAAACACCACTTCAGCTGTAAGACAAGACTATTGTTTTTCACTATGCAGTGCTATTTATCTGCCATGGAACACAGGCTCTTACAAGGGCTGGGGAGTTATGTCAGATACCATGTGCAACCTTCTCCTGCCTGAAAAATGTCAGGAAATCGTATCAGCTCTTTAGTCTGAAGAGAAGCAGCCATGAGTTGACTCATCTGAATCACTGGAGACATACTAAGAACACTTTTGGTTAAGTAAAATGTATTGGCTTTCAGTGCCATAGTTAATACGTGGTAGTTTGAATCTGGGAACCACCAGCTAGAAAAGTATTTGCGTGTAATAATAATGAGCATTTCTTCCAAATCTTACCTTTATCACATCACATGATAAATATGAAAATCTAGGGATGCTAGGACTAACAGATGTATGTGTAAAAGAAAAGCTCAGCCAAATGCACCTCAACAATATTAAATGATCACATCTACCTTTACTGTTAAGATCTTTCTGGATTTTTTTTCTGATCTAATTCAAAACAATTCAGTGCAACCATACAGTCTCAACAGATCAGTAAAAATCAGAATACCAAACTCAGTGGAGCAACTGCAGAACTCTGATGATTTACAGCCTTTATTTGTTTCTTGTAAGGCTTATTATGTCCTTTAGTCACACACCTGGAAAGACTGTGACTCTGCTTTAGGGAATTTATGTTCTTGCAGTTCCTCCTTACTTCCTAAGGGCTTTGCACAAATTACTGCTTTTTAAATTAGCAGCATTCATTAAAACAAATTACCAGTACTGCTGCACTGCCTGGATGTGCTCCTAATGAGCCTCAAAACAGTTTTGCTATGTACCAGGAGACTAGGGGTGGCCCTGCCTCTTCACTAATCATACCTATGCTAACTCCAAAGCCCCCAGTAATAATGTTTTGGCAAAACTTCTCCATTTTTGGGATCACTATAAATAGTACCTTCAAACTACTGTCACATTATCTTGCTACACCCAACCCTGCACTAATCTAAATCAAGGAAGTTTTGCTGTGGACTTCAGCAGAAGCAGGCTGTTAAGCCTGAATGCTGATCACATGCAAAGGTGAGCTGGACAGTCTTCCAAGTATGACATGCTAATGGTGACTTTGGCTGGGCCCAAGAGAGAAGAAATACTGCAGCCTTCCTACAGCAAGGTCAACAGTATGCTTTCATCAGCTGTCTAATTAATATGATTTAATAAATATTAATGTACAATACCTGCATAGGCAAAAGGTAATGTGAAACTTATCAGTGGCTTGACTAGATTAACTCACTGCAATAGAGAAATGCAAATAAGTAACAAATCCAAATATTTATATTAAACTGCACTGTTTATTTCAAAATCATAGAGGGCAGATTTGTGCATGCGGAGCTACGGACATCTTCCACACTGCTGCCACACTTGAAGTTTTAAACCATTCCAGCATTACTCAGAGAAAATCCTGTGGAATTCAGACTTTCTGAGCACAGCTCTACCTAACACTTCCCAGCTTGATCCTGGATAGTAGTCCATGCACATGTATAATGAATGGCTGGTATGCAGACAGCAGGCTATGACTTCATAGCCTGGCACAGTCATAGCAGGCATTACTTCATCCATATAGGGATGCAGTATCACTTTTTTGGGAGAAGCTATCTCTTGCTGATTTTGAGTCAACAATTGTGGAAAGAAAGCTCAGAGTATCACTGAGAGTATCACTTCATCATTTCAACGAAGTGGCTGTCCTCCTGAGGAATTTAAATTAGAACAGAAATACACATATTCCTGTCTGAGCTGGTATCCACAACCACAGTATTGCACTGCAAGGACAGTAAATGCATTTAACCTTGTAACCTTTTTGTTGACAGCAAGTACACACTTGGTTTCATTTGATATGAGTGCTCCCCAGACAGTGTATTTAATTTTCAGCTTCGGCAATACTCTGAGCTGAAGCCCAGAGATTGAACTGCAGCCAATGCTGGCAGCTGGCATTCTGCTTTCTGACACCTATCTGCATTTGGATACAAACATCCAAAATTTATTATCATTGCTCTAGTACTTGAACAGCTCTGAACAGCATAAAATTCAATGAAGAATGCCATGCCTTCGGGGACCCACTGGACGCATGGCCAAATTTTCTTTTCATCTGTAGCTTTGGTAATATATTGGGTGCCTCAGATATGCTGTAATTTATAACTGTGGAGCTATGTTAAAATAGAAACAGGACAAAAAAAGCATTTCTTGGACTTTCTGAGTATTTTTTTTTTCAGTGATGCTTAAGACAACAGGGGGAAAAAAAAGGAAGGGAGAAACTTCTGAAGAAATCTTGGTTAGATGACTGCTAATTGTGCGAGCCATACATTGCAGATTCATAATTATCAACAAGTAAGCTTTTATGATATAGTAAGGAATAGCTGTGAAACTAAAGTCTCTGCTGAAAGAGACCCCAGAGCCAGCTAAGAACCTGCTGCAGGGGGAAAATCTGCAGGAATACCAACCCTTTGAAAGCCCTGGGCTATCCTTTTTACAGCACAAAATCCCACCTCCATCCCAAAGAAGATTACATAATGACTGACAAGTGATCTATACAATCTGTATAGTTGGATCCTTTAAGATAAAAGGATTAGAAAGAGAACAGTCAAAATGAACTTAGCAACACATGCAAACTGTCCTCATATAGGTGTACGTAGGTTTTGCTCCTTCTGTTTTTAAGCATACACTTTCTAGAGAAACTGATACAAAACAAAAAATCAATCTTCAAAAATTGTAAAAGCTAGTGAGATACAAGACTCGCTATATGTAAGAATAAAATGGTGTAAATAACATTTTAACTTTGATTTGCCTCTTTCAAGCCGGGAGACAGAAAAACACAGATCAGGAGACATTACTTAGAAACCCTAATTTCCAGTATTTTGTTGCACCTTCTGAACCTATAAACCTTTTTTCAAAGTTTAAAGGTCTTTCTGCCTTTGGAACTTTTGGAAAGAAAACCCATACCAAGTATTTCAAGAGTTGTGATAAAATCAGAAGAGCCAGGAAATGCAATATTTTTGAATTGCAAACTAGCTCTTTCATATTAAATGCCATCAGAGACTAGTAGACTGGTTTCATGGAAAAGAATACTGCCATGTACTGCAAGAATAGGTGTACAAATAATGACAGCCAAATTAATTTAAGGTTACACTTTTCAGATGTCAATCTTGACCATAGTTGATCTACTGCTACACTTAATGGTACTTTCATGAATCCTCAACACTAAAGGTTTTTTAAAAAATCAATTTAGAAGACAACTAACAATTATTAAACCAACTAGAATGACTTAGAATCAGAAGTTCTGGATTTCATTCTCCTATCTGGTCCTGACTTGCTGCATGACCTTGAATAAAATACTTAATTTATCCAGACTGCAATCCTACCTTAGCTTTGTCTCCTAAGACTCTTATACGGTTTAATTAATTAATCCATCTCTATAAATCTTTCAAAAGCTTAAGGATAGAAAGGCCTATGGAAATTAAGGTTATTAACAATATTTTATTACATAGAGGTAAACAGTGATGTATGTTTGATGTATGAATACTAATGCAGAGACACATAAACATACACAGCATGTTTTCACAAAACTTCTGACTTGCTCCCTCAAGTTACAGCAATTTGGAAGCAGTGAAGGAATGAACAAGACATATCCCTACAGATCCTTAATTTCCTGTGTAGCTCTAACACTGCCTCCCCTTCACAGCACATTCATACAATTACAAATTATGGTTGTTTAACATTATGAAAATAAATCATTCTTACCCTCAAACCCTGCTCCATGGACAAGCAGAGGACCTGCCAGGGTGCTGTGTACCTGAACATGTTTGGCCCCTTTTGAAGACAGACAAATAGCAAAAGGCACACAAATCTCTCAGGTCTTCCTGTTGCTCTGCATCTAAGAGATGCTTAAATGACGAGAAATCTTTCAGATGTACTCTTCAAGGGCCACTCCAGCAGACTCTAAGACAGTGTTACAGCCATTCCACTTGCACCCCGAGGAACTGAATAACTAATTCAATAAGAGGCTTCTTTTCCTTGGGAAGAGCTTAGCTCAAACTCAATTAGCATAAATAGGATGATAACCTTTGAACCTCCCACTCGTCCTCTTGAAGGAGAGGATGGTGGACAGCATGTCATGGTAGGGTTGCTCCTTCTGCAAATCTTGAGTTTGTATTTCCATTGCAGACATGTGACTCTACTTCATAAGTCCAGAAGCAGCTATCAAAGATAATCTGTAGCTTTGCTTTCTTTATTTTTGCTATTACCTTTTAGCTTGACTGAAAGGAATTTCCTCTTCCTCCTGTCAGGAGGAATTCCCTCCTGTCCCTGCCGCTGGCATCCTGACCTCTATTTTGCAATCAGCACAATAATAAATAATAAATTCACACAGAAGCTTCTATGATCACTCCCATGTTTCAATAACCACATTAAAAAAAAAAATACCACCCTAAATGAGACCAAAAGGTTTCCTCCAAAATACCCCAATGTGAAGTCTTTGCAACACTAGGAATAAGATATACTGCAGCCTTGCTTGTGGTTGAATTTTTCTTAATGGATTATAATATTTTTTCAGTTAGAGAATAAGGCCTATTCTCAAAGACATCAAACTGGTAGAAGAGCAAAGTTCAGTTATTTTCTACTTTTATGTTATTTCAGTGATGAATCAAAAAGGCACTTGAGAATGCTACTCCTGCCCAGAAAACAGTGGGATGCTGTCTATACACCTGTACCGTGTCTGCTTTTCTTATAAGGCCGTTGTTTGTAAGCATAAACCATCACAGATATAAGTCCACACAAACAGATCAAGCAACTAGGTTATCCTGGTTTCTTTCTTTAGCTTCGACAGAGGAAGAAGTAATTTTCGATTTTTATTTACTCAAATCTGACTCACTGAACCTCAATATTTTATCTCCAGTACTTGTACTGCAGCAATGCCACCCAAATAAATTACAGGCATGCAGGAAGAACTGTACAAGAATTGTCTCTATAGCTACTCCTACCAGAGAACTGAGGCTGTGCAGAGCACTACTCTGCCCTCAGCTCATGTACAGAAAGCAGTTATAGCAGAGTTCGGAGAGTCCTATTGGAGCACAAAAACCAGCAGAAGCATTCTCACACACTCAACTGTTTTGAAGAATTTTAAGAAAATTCTCTGAGAAAATGTACGTCCTCATAAATATTTTGCCTTTCTTGACAGTGAAGGGACAGACAGCCAAGAAAAACACCTAGACATGACTAAAGCACTGGGTTTCACCATGTACTTGGCAAACAACAAACAACAAACACACCTGAGATCTGGACTAACACGGATTAAAGGAGAATTTAGATTAAAACACAAGTTAGAGGAAGTGCTGCCTTTCTGCTAAAATAACATTAAGTTACTTCAGTATGGCCAAGGGCAGGGCTGTGGATTTTGGTGAGAAATGGTCATTCTACACATCTTTTGAACCTTCCTATGGCCAGATTTGCAAACAAATGATGTGGCAAAGAAAGGAGCCTGTCTGCATGCATCTTCATCTTGTACCTTCTTAATAATTTTTTTCTTGTCAAAGTCTGTGTGCCTTGATCATTACCTATACAATGAAGTTTATACCACAGTATTTAAGTTCCACAGTATTTAACTCTAAATACCACAGTATTTAAACTCTGAAGTTAGATGAAAATTTAGATACAGAATGGATCAACCTAAGTACCAAGATACAATCCTGCAGACTTGACAGTGAACTAAGTATGCAAAAATACCTGAAACCAAGGAGATCCTCAGGAAGATACTAATGACAAAATGTTTTGTCTTTATAATAGAGTATTAAAAAAAGCTTCCTAAAAAGAAGACCTCTGATCTTTGATTTTTGTAGTGAAGAACTGAATGTTCCTGAACAGCTCAGGAAGTAGCTAGCTGAAAATATTGTGATATATCAGCCATATTTAGAACAGTTAATTATCTGTGAACAACACATTGAAGCTGCTTTTACATCTTTTGCATTAAGAAGAATTCATGCAAGTGAACAATTAAAAATGCATAATTGGAACTTTTATGACCTTACATCCCTGCAAATATAATTTGCTTATTTTCTACTTAAGTAAGCAATCTTTTGCCCCCTTTGTTCTAGGCTTTCCCCCCTTTCTTTTTAATTTCTAAAGAAACCAAGACAACTAAAACAGCTTAAGCCCACAGCCAATTTTAAATGAGATCACAGAGCCGCTGATGCTAATATAAACATTCACATAGGAAGATCAGAAAGTCAATGCAATCGTTGACTTGTCTTCAGGGAGAAACATGAACAAACAGACACACTAAAAGGGAAGCTACAGAGATATGACTGTGCCATCCAAGCCAGGTCTATTTACAGAGAGTACATGCTAATGAATGCCCACTGTGTCTGAAAGACCATCATTCTTCCCTTTCACCAAAAATCGTTAACACCAGAGGAGAACTTTCCAGGGCTCTGAAGTCAAAATGCTAACACAGTATTTCTCTCCAGCGGCTTGCTGTCGGAAGAGTTAGTGTTGAAATCTTCTTGGAAAAGGTAGGCAGGATTTACAGCAGCAATGCAAAATTCTCCTCAGTCCTTGGAGGAGAATGCAAAGCACGTACCAATAAGTATCACACCCACATTCTGTGGTTTTTGTTTCTCAAGCAAGGGTCATTCGACTTCCTGTGAGACTCTGACAGCACAGCATTTGCTAGTGCTGCCCTTCTACTCCTCCTTCTTGTATTTCCCAATAAATACAAAGCCTTAGGATAAGGTTAAGAATTTATTCAAGCTGATGAAGCCAGAAAAGTTTTTCGTCCTCCAGTTGTCCATGAGTAAGGAAGACATGACACTGCATCAAAGAGGTAAAACATCCTGCCGTGAAAAATGCATGTCTCTAAAATATTAGATTGGAATTTATGAGATCAAATTCAATCCCAGGCTCTGACATCTTGGAAAAAATAATTTAACCTCAGTGTCTTTTATCAGAAAGGTGTCTATAGCATATTATGAGCTGTATGCAAAGAGTGTGCTTATGAGGACACCTGCTAATTTATCTCCTTCTTTGAAGACTTCAGGACTAATATCTCACATAACATCAGTGAATGAGGTAAGTATCCATATGGTATCTTTTCCTTTTGGTATCCAAAGAACCCAAGAAGAAAAGGTACCCGAGATTTTCAATTTTCTTTTTCCATTTTACTGTCCATTAAAATGGTTCATTACATTTTCCTGGTCCCTCAGTGCACCACTGAAATGCAAAGGCTCATGCAGTAGAGCATATTGCAGATAGAGTACCAGAAGTGTGAAGAAGACCTCCACTTCCCTTCCTCTGCTCACCATGCCTGATACTTGACACAGGGGAACTTGAAATTTCCTGAAATGCCTTTGTTTTTGTTCATGTTATATGCATGGTGTGAGAAATAAGGCACCACTGTGCTCTATTATTCCCTTAAAAAAGGGAACAATTTGTACCTGTCCTACAGAACATAGCCTGGCTGGCAAAGGACACTGCCACATAGGAGCCAGAGGTTCTCTCAGTGTTGGCCATGAGCATTTAAAGACTTTAAATAATCACAAGATTTGACAATTGCAAAATACATGGTTTGATGATCTGAAATTTGGGCAAAAGTACTCAGCAGTCTAATCCTGCCGAGTATCCATCTGTAATTACTGAATGTCATGAGCACTTTATTGAAAAAACACAAACTGCAGAATTGAACAAGAAAGCCCAAGAATTCAGCCTGGTGAGCTCCTCAGGAAAGAGTGACAGGTATTTCTAGTATGCAGTACTACTATACTGCTGCTCTTCCGTTCCTAGAGCAAGAATTCTCCTACAGGTATAAACCCCTCATTTTTCATTCCTGCCTCCAGGTTAGAAAGGAGTAAGATAGAAATTTTAAAGCAGCCAGTCTCTAAATCTCCTGAATTAAATGTATCATTTTGTTCATCTTACCTCTTCTACTGCACAACATCTCATAATCCCCATTTTATATACGACACAAAAGAGCAGATTCAAAGCTATCTTTATCATCAGACTATATATGCAAGATGTCAGATAGTATACCAAAAACATGCAGTATCAGCAACATGAGAAGCCTGTCTTTTCCAATCATATATCTCAAAGGCTAAGCAAATTTTCATAAACAAATGGAGAAACTTGGAAAGAAGCAGCAAAGTTTTGTCCAGACCCTGTATATGAAGCCTGGAGAATGAAAAGCTAGAAAACATCCTGTTGCTTTGTGGGAGAAAGTCAAATTGTTATGCAGGTGTGCTAGTGATTGGATGCTGAGACCACAACACTGGGTTTTTTTCCTTTTTTTTTCAGTCAAACAAATCTAATAAAATTAATTGTTTCTTCCTACATAACCCATCTCCATTGTTTTCTGGTAAACTTCTGTGGATACAACACTGCTACTGTTATTCAATGTCTATCTTCCTTACATAAAAGTGCCATCTCTGGGAAAACAAGAATGTGTAGTGATTCAACCAGCAGCTAGTACTAGGTGCTCCAAGGAGTAATAACATAAGGAGTATTTCAGTAAGATCATACACAAGGAGTTGTCCAGTACTAAATAATTTTCTCAGTACTTGGAAAAACCTGTTTCATCACAAGAAAAATATTTTTAAAGAGTATTTTAAAGTGAAAACATGTAGTTGACTATGGGCTGGATTAACACAGTCTAGAAAGATTAATTGAGATAAACAGAAGGAACTTGAGGAGCACAGTTTTCTACCTTCTGTCTTTAAGGAAAAGCAGTAAGAAAGGGTGTAAGAAAAGGGTATTTTGTCCAAATGCTCAGCAGCTATGCATGAATGTGACTCTTGACTGCATTTTTTCAGAAGAAATGCATGAGATCATGAAGGGTAAGATCTTAGCAGTTGCTGATTGCAAAACTTCCCTTGAACATATCAATTTGTGCACTGCAAACAACTAGTGATATTGAGGCATGATCAATGAGGTTTTCACATCGTACAGAAACTACTTGGCTTGGTGAAGATATGTAACAGCTTCCTAGCATGTTGTCAAACAAATCCTGCCACCAAAAACACAGGAAGAAGACCTGCAATCCCCACTTCAGCTTTAGGTTCTCTAGTTTAGCTGCTAAGGCATGGCTCACAACAATATCTATGTGGGTATCTGGCTGTAGAGTGCAAGGAGCTTTAGACTGCACTCATTCACTGGTATTCACATGGTTCTCCCTAAGCAGGAAATTCCTAATTCTCACTCATATTCTTTTCAAAACAGATACAACTGATGCTTGACCACCTTTTAACCTCTGAAAGACCAAAAGCCAAACATTTTTACAAATAGGAAAGATGACAAAAATTCTGAAACTATAGTAGAAGAGGAAACTCTCTTAAAACCTTCACTGAAACTGCTGTGGAGGGAAAAGAGATAATCCTCAGACAACTTATGTAAAAGGAACAACAGGAACAGAATATAAGACTGAGATTTATGTACATTGTCTGTCCTGGAAAATACTGAGTGACTGCATAACAGTTCTTTTCAGCTTTTCTAAGGTGTCCCTATCCAGGTAATATGCCAAGTGTATCCCTGGGCCTTCTACAAAATGAATTATGCACTAATCATAGAACTGCAACCTCTTGTGGTTTAGCAGAAAATATAACAAGCAGTTATATGACAACAGCTGGGATCATGTGTAAGTCACCATGGAAAACCAGGCTTTTCATTAGCCTAAAAGCACTTGAAAGGTGCTGGCACTATGGTTTTGATACTGACACAAGGACAGTAGGCAGCCACAGTCACACAGCAGTGACAAGCCAGGCCAAAGGAGCTGCTGTCATCCCGCTCACCTCTGCCCTGGCCATGCTGGGTTTGGTTGTCTGTCTGATGATATGACTGAAGAGTAATCTCAGTAAAAAGAAAGGGAAGAGTGATTTGTATCTAAATTCAGATTCCAACTGAACAAACACACACATTACCCAGCATAAATTGACACTGCATAGCCTAATCATCATACTTACCTTGGGTGGTCAGCTAGCAAGCCACAAGCTCAGCTTCCCCCCTCTTAATCCTGTGAAATTTGTTCAGCTCACAGTTTGAAGCAGTGTTTGTGTACAGTTCAAATCCACAAATGTGCTTTCCATTTGCAGTATCTTATGGCCCCACTGCAAAACTGCTTCAAGAACTTTAACAAATGCATGTTATGAAATGGACTGACAGAAGAAGGAAACAAGATTTCCTATGTCATCTGGTCCCATCCCCTATTATGGCAGGAAAGCATGACAGTTTATCATCTTCATGAAATTATTCAAATTCAGTCTTTAAAAAAAAGCAGAGAAAATTTGTCCCTACTGTTCCCATGGCAGTTGTAGTCTGATCCTCAAGGGCTGGGTTCTAGTTTCTAGTGGACATCTAATATATTTTGGTGTTTTTTTTTTTTTTTTTTTTTTTTTTTCCAGTACTGACCATTTGATTTAGTAACCTACTGCCCTTCTTGTTGTTTCCCTCCCTGATGCACATATAAACTTTTGATATATACCAGTCTGCAACTGTCTAGACTAAACAAGTAAAGTTCCTTTGATCTCAAATTGTACATCAGGCTTTCATCTCTTGGCTGTCCATGCAACCACTGCAGCGTCAAGTTATGCCCCTATCCCTTTTGCCCTGACTGGCAAGTAATCATAGTCTAAGAGGGAAGAAATCCTCTTTGTATTGCCCCATAGGAAAGTCAGCCCTCAGGGAAACACCTGGGCACATAAGGAAGGTATTTATACAGAAAGTGTATGGGCAAAAACAGGTTCATGGCACAGGCGGTGCTGGCAGTTAGTGGCAGGGCAGGAGATGCTCACAATTGTACTTCCCTCATTCAACAGGATTATACCAATTAAAAGATGACAATAGCTGCAAGGGGATGGGCATTTCAAATACAAATTTTTTCTCCGAGACTGGTAGCAGCAGCAACAGCTGTGCCGAAATGGCAATGAGTCAGTGCACCGAGAAACACAGAAAGTATGTCGTCCTTCATGGACTGTCTTACACAATTTCTTACCCTCTAATTGTCTTCCAAGCTCAACACTGAGCTAATGAGTGAATGATTAAGCACCAGCCCATGCTACTCTATGCCCTGGATACGATTACCCAAGTTACAGTGCCAAGCTAAACACTTGCAGCCCATTTCCTCTGCACGAAATGGCATCAGAAGGGAAAAACGGAACTGAGGATGCTCATGCGACCACTTTGTTTACAGGAGAGAAAGTTTCAGCAACTCAGTGGGGAACTGAAAGAGAAAATCCCTTCTCCCTTTGCACCATGCTCTAACTCTTTGTGTTGGAGCAGTCAGCACCACCACAGCCACAAAATCAGTCGGACTGTCAGTTCCATGGCACTGCCCTGCCACAGGTAATTTCAGAATGCAATAAATAATTCTCAGATATATGGATCCAAGCCTCTCTGAAAACCAACCCCCTCACCCTGCTATGAGCCCCACACCCTGGTCCTACCAGCTCCATCTCTCCTCACACCTCATTCCCTGCTGTGCCCTGGTCCATTTGCCAGCACCTCTTCTACACGCCTGAGCATGGCAGGGGCACTGCTGGCACTATCTGCAGGTTTTCAGAGGCTCTCTGCCTGGCTGATTTTGAGGCTGCACAGCCTTCTGAAGGTTTAACAGAGGTTACCCCTACACGGGTACATGGATCTCAGTGCTGCAGAACAGCAGCACAAACCTGTGAACTGCTGTTGTTGAACTATTGGCACAAACTCTTCTCAACTATGGCTGCAGAACTGGGTATAGAGGAAAACTTCAGCTTTTCTTTGTTCATTCAATTCTCAGCCTCCCTCCTAAAACTTCTCATAATGCCTACATCTAGGTCTCATACGTGCCATTTTTGCACTACAATGGAAAGAGGGGAAATGGAAAGTAAAATCCCAACTAGAAAGCCCCCAGCAGCCCCAGCCACATGAAAATGTTCCTGTTCACCAGCTTGTCTGAGAAAGCTCACCAGTCATATGGAATGATTTTATAATGGCTTTTACATTTGCTTTTTTCCACAAGAGTAATACCTTACATATTTGTGCCAAATAACGTGTAACATGTCAAAATCTTAGGAGAAAAAGCTGCCAGTTAAAACTTTAGCATGAAACTCATCTGATTTTCCTTAGAGTAGGTAGATGTTGCATCTTTCTACAAAAAATACAGTTTCTAAATGCAACTTGGGTAAGTCTGGTGACTGGAGACCAGCTCCACTCAATCCAAAAATCTTAGGAACTTGCAGTGTATTAGCTTCATCCCTCCTAAGTCTTTCATGGTTTGTTCCCGCCGTGTTTTGATCTTTCATTTTATTGCAAAACTGTGTCTTTTACTGTCTAGGGTCTGTCCTTTCAGCAGTGAACTCTCACATCTGATGGTCTGTGCCCTGCTGAGGTCTTTGGAAGACAAGCTGTGTCTCCAAAGGACATATTCAGGCACTGTATCCTCAGATAAAGATCACAGAAGAACCACTGGTGGATGAAGAATGAAGATCCATGAATTCACCCCACGACAGGACTGCATATAGAAATACATCTTAAGAAGAAGAGATACTATGACAACACCATGATCCTGGTAGCTTGCTCCTCACAAAAGTGAAAAGCAGCAGGAGAAACACCAATATAATTCCAGCTGTGTCAAATTCTTACTTGTCATTTCAATTAATAAATATTCCATTTACTTTGGTCAAATATCCCTCCAGGTTTGTCAGGTATTTTATGTAGAGTTTTGATGAATGCTCAGCATTATTGTAGCCTACCCTTGTCATTCCATCATTTTTATCAACTCACAAAGTCTTGTTCCACTTAAAATCTCAGCAGCCACAAGAGCTTTCCATCATGTGCAGAACACTCAGCTGCCCCTGGGCATGTTCTTTTCCTCTTAATTCTCCAAACAATGCTTCTTTTCTTCTCCCTTTTAGCCCAATCCCTTTAAAAATGGTGACATTTTGCAACAGGATTTGTACAAATCCCCTAATTTTCTGTTAATTAATTATTTATAATAAAACAACATTTATATATAAACTATGAAAAGTTACTGCACTGCCTCTTGAACTCTTCTTACACTGAAAGCTTTGTACTAAAAGACCTTCTCTGACAGTAAGTCTGGACATCTGTGCAGGGTCCCCTGCTCCCATCTGCTGACAGACGCTGTGAGACCACTGTGAGACCGTTCCACTAACTTCACCCACTTCACATTTCCAGCATGCAGCACAATCTAAGTTTTCCTTACGGCAACTGAGGTCTTCCCTTTCTGGTGTTAACTGTGCTGAACGATTTTTGCCCAGACCAGGCAGAGGCTGAGCTTGTCCCAGCTTTCTCTCACATCAGATGTTGCTGCTGCAGGGCACAATTAAGGGAGATAATCTTTGGGAGGGGAAGGGGGAGGCAGAAGGCTCCTTTGGTGCATATGCAGTTGTCTTTGAGTGCTCACACCACACACACACACACACACACACACACACAGACGTGTGCATGCCTATAGTGGTGTACAAGAATATATATTCCTGCCATGTAGACCCACAAGTGGGTTTCTGGTGCATTGTTAACAGTAACTTCGTGTAGCTGCCACAAAATGTCACTTTGCCCCTGGCAGGATGGATAAAGGCTGCTATTGCACAAGAATCTCACTTAAGATGTGGAGCATTTTCAAAGATGAAAGCACTCCAGTCATTGCAACTGCCTAGAAACCCAGCAGTGGGACTAATTTCCTGACTAATGCCATACGGTGATGCCTTTCTGGAACCACTAGTTACATGCTGCTTTTTTGCCCACACTGATTAGCCACCACACACTAAGGCAAAATACCTGCTACTGAACTCGTATTGAACTCATAGCCATATGTTTATTGCACCACTCCTCCATCCATCTGGCTTGGGTGGGTGGTATGGATATGAGGAATGGCTACGCATTACACAGCCACAAATGCTCCTCTGGCTCAAGACACTGAGACCAGTTGTGCCTTTCATAGAGGTCTGTTATGTCTTGAAATGTCTTAAGAGCACATGTGAAGAGAGATGCTGAAAAATGATTCTAAAATCCCAGATGAGGTATGATGCTGTTTGCAGACTTGCAGATGACATCCATAGTGAGGTACATAACACAAAGAGAATTAAGATGTGCTAGGTTAGAGCCATTTAGACAGAGAGACTGATCTAACCTATCTTTCACAGACAAGACAAGATCCAGATTTGACGATGCTGTATATGGAGCTAACACTTGCACTTGGAGAACACCTACATTTCACCTCAAGGTATTTTTTAAGATGCAAGAATAAACAAATGCTGATGTATCAATCCATGAAAGTCAAGAGAACTGCAGCTGATCATTCAGCTGCACTCATTTGAAACCAAACACATGCATTTTGAAATCCGGTAGCTAATACAATAATCACTGAGCACAGATACAGAATGAAGTAAATGTAAGTTTTAAAATTCAGTTTTCAATTGAAAAGTTACAAAGAAGAAAAAAAGTCAATTCACTGATTTCTCTTCCTTAATCTTAAGTGCAGCATTGCATTTTTGCGAGTCGCTCCTACATGCCTTCAATCTAGATCAGAGACGCTTCTGCCCTCCTGCAGAGGGAGAGGGTGCTGCGTGCTCCTACTGTTGTCAAGGAAAGCAAAACACCAACACTTGCTACCTCGTGTAATTTGCAAACAATAGCTAAGGACAGGTGAGAGTCAAAGCTGTGTGGAAACAGACGTGTGAATAACTGCAGCACCTTTTGATGTAACCAGCCAGAGCACTGGCCAGTCGTGAGCCCGCCTCTTAAGAGTCAAAAGCAACATTTAAAAGGAAACCCTGACACTCTTTGATTTGCATTGTTTAAGAGTGCCTTGTTAAGCCAGAAAGGAAGCAGACTCTTGGTTTTTAAGGAGCACCACCAAACAAAATACCATCTAAACAAGATAAATGCAGCAGCCTGAACAAGTTTCTCGGCATAGAACTCCACCAAGGAATTTCTCTTGCGAAATTGGTCTCTCCTGTGCTTCCAGACCCATCTACTGTGATAGACCCAGCTTGAGGGGGCAAGCTTTCACTTCTACACAGCTTATGTGAATGAGCTTTGTGGAGGTACGTGCAAAGCTGTGCTCCTGTAAAGCCTGCACACCGGGCTCTTACACAGAGATGGTGCCAGCACCAGACCCTGCAAGCCTGGACAGGGCAGCAAGACCTTGGAGGGAGAAAGCCTCTCCTTCCATGGAATTCATCTGAAGAGCCCTTCTCACCCCTTGGATCTCCATGGGCACTGCTCCAAAGCACTGGGTGGAACGCAGAGATAGCCCAAGACTGAGGTGTGCAAAGCCCACCCAAAGGCCATCCTGAAGGCACAGCAACACTTCCACACCCTCTTTCCCCACTCACTGCTGTTCCCTGCCTGGAAGTGACCAGCTTTCCTTCCTAGAAACTGCTTCCAGTAAGGTCTTATTCATATGAAGCATGTCTTGTTAGTGCTGCATGTGTGGCCTGGGAGAAATGAAACGTTTTTGTTGCTTAACAGTTCTCTGGTGGAAGCAGATCCTCTGAAATTAGGTTTAATACCTAAATCAGGTAACCCATGCCAAACTGTGAAGACAACAGCAAGCAGCAGGGAACCACCTGCATCTTTAGAGACATTGCCTGACTGACACCATATTCTCTCTCTGAGACCACAAAACCATTTAGGTTGGAAAACACCCCTAAGACCACTGAGTCCAATCATTAACCTAGCACTGCCAAGAGCACCACTAAACCATGTTCTCAAGTGCTATCTCCCAGCTTTTGATGTTTCTTCAATGGCTTCTCCCCTGTTTTAGGAAACAAGTCGCTTTCTGAGGGACCATCCAACCACATTTTATATATGCTAAAAGCGTCAGACAGAAATCTTGCCCAAGCTGGATTTGTGTTTCCACCTTTATTTATTCTTTAAGAGTTGTGGCTTATTTTTAATGGTGCTTTTACTCCATTGCTTTTTGTATCAAGTGCAGCAAAGGAAATTTAAGGTTTGTGCAAGGTTTCTTTGTGTAGTTAACTGAAACATGTTTCTGTTACAATCGAGCAATAAAATGTCTGCCTTCAAATGTGCTGATGAGAAAAAACAAGAAATGGAAATACATGAAACAAAGTTTGAACTTCTCTTAGAGCACTTCTCCATGGCTGTCATTGAACCTTACTTATGTCCTTATTTCTAGTAGGTTAAGCATGTAAATCTTCCTGGGGAGAAAGGTTGCAAGAATGGCCCCGCAAGTGCTTTCTCTTAAGTTAGTATCTTAGTCTATGGCAGAATAATTCCAAGGGAATATGATGCTGTGGATGTGGTGGTGACACCTTTCTCTGCATCTCTCTGCAGGCCCCAATTAAAGAATGAAAGCAGAGGGAAGAAGCTCAAACTTGAGCAAGTAGCACAGGCATGTAAGAGTCAAAAGGGAACAGACACAGCAACTTCCCTTCTGAGATGAAGGCTGATACTGAGACTGTAAAAGTGTACAAGCAAGAAAACAGGGGGCAAGAAGACTAATTAAGATACAACATTTGTAATATTCAGTTTTAACATAAAATTTATTTGGTATGTAGTTGTCATTAAGGTATTGAAGAACACCAGACAACTGGAGAGAATAATTTGCCATTGTGCAACTAAAAGTTAAAACCAAACAGAAAATGGGGAACATATTCCACTTTATGGCTTTTTGGTTTTTTTTTGTTTGGATGGGTTTTTTGTTTTGTTTTGTGGTGTTTTTGTTTGGGTTTTTTGTTTGTTTGGTTGGTTGGTTTTTGGTTTGTTTTTTTTTTTGTTTTGTTTTGGGTTTTTTTTTGTTTTTTTTTTTTGGCTTCTTGGTTTTTTTTTTTTTTTTTCGTCTGAACTGTACATATTTGTGAGTTTCCTAAGTTTTTCTGACAGACATTCTGGAGTATCCTGGTTCCTTGCGGATGCCTGAATGTGCAAAGGGCTCAAGAGACTTAAGTGAGCAGATGCAAACGCTGAGCACGTCCACGCTCAGAGACATGGTGCATTGCTCAAGTGCACCAAAGTGCACCAACGAAGAGGACATGTTATTCCCAGACAGAGCAGGCTCAGCAAAGTCAAGGTCTTTAAGATGGTTCATTCATTGGGGAGAGTGGGGCAGGAGGTGTTTTGATCATATCCTTTTCTGTACGGTGGCTAATGCTCTGTACATAAATAATGGCAGTGTCCTGTGCAGCTGCTCTGTGCTTAAGGATGGCCTTGGGGCATCATGCTACAAAGGGCAGGGACTCGTGTGAAATGCTTTACAAGCACCTCAGCCACGTGTTTAGGAGGCGCAGTAACTACTTCAAATTGCAACACATAAGTCCTCCAATTCCTCCCATTTATCGCGTCGTTAACTCTTCACAAATTGCTTATCAGGATGAAGGACCTGGGCAGCACTTGACACATTCTCACAATTGAATGACAAAGAGTATTACCACTCCGTGTTGAGCATAAGCATGCTTGTTGGTGAGTCAAAAGGAAAGCTGTTATATTTTACTCTAAAGGACAATTACCAAAGAAATGTTCACACAAGGGGAGGACTGGTTATTTGCACTGCATGAAGGTGTGAGGCTCTGTCCCGTGTTTACAGACAGCAGCTAGAGGTGCTGGAAGGCACGTTCCATTGTGAGCAAGCACAAGGATTTGTCCCAGCTTAAGCAGGAATGTCTGGGTGTATCTGATGTGACAAAGAACCATCTGAGGGAGAGACACGAAACGCTGTGTCCTAGGTCTCCTAACCGATCCCGCTGATAGCCTGTCACCCCCTCCCCATTTTCTCCTTTGATGCTGGCCTTTTCTGACTGCTTAGGCAGAGATCTCCCTGTCAGACGTAAGGGATGCTGTCTGCTGTATCTTAGAAACACTATAAGAACAACTCTCTTCAAAAGCACCAATATTGGTCAGTTTGGCCTAATCGATGGGTCACAATTCATCTCACTGAAACTAGGCGCAGAACTTCACATGATGTCAGTGGGCACAAAGCAAAGGCACTGCTGAGATGTTAAACATTTTTACTAAACCCTCAGCCCATTTTATACAGAAGAAACAGGCAAAGGCAATATGAATTCCTGGGCATCTGTGGCAGTCCTGGGGAACGTCCACACCGTGTTTTTTCCAAATGAAAAGAATACCTGAAGCAAGATTCTAAAAGCCATGCCTGATGATCAGTAGGAAAATGCAGGAGTGGATCAAAGTAGCAGTCCTGTCTCCCCCTGCCTACATCCTTTCAGAGGTCAAGTCATGGGGGATGCTTGTTTATTAATGTTGCTAAAGATCAAGACAAAGGTCCATCCATGTTAAATAGTAGCACAGACACATGGTTTTCTGTCTAGGTTTATCGTTCCTCACCACACCACATCCTCATGCTAAATGAAGCTAATTTTAAAGCATCCCCAAAGTGAACCTTCCCTTGATCCACAGGCATACGACTGACCTGTGTGACAGCCTCTGAGATCAAGAGAAAGTGGGGAAACAGTTTTTGAGTGTGATTAAAATATTTTAATAGGTTAATTAAAAAGCAATGTTATTTCACACAAGGGCTGTCCTTACTGACAAATGTTCAACTATTCTCTGCTCTCATGCTGCATTGTACCTTTGGCATCCTCTCTGATTCCTTGAACTCCATTTAAAGAATTCAACAGGTGTACATTAGTTATATTAGTCAAAAAGGGCATTTCCCATGTGCTTTTAAGAAAAAAGCCTATGATGGGTTTTGTTATAAAAAGTATGTATTCTGTGGAATAATTGGTATGAAAACAGAAGGAAACATTTTTGAAAAATTACACAAAGTAAATATCATTAAAAAAAAAGTTCTTACTTAAAACAGCAACTGCATAAATACCTGTGACTTTGTTTATATTAAACTTGTTCATAAGCACACCACAAAATCTAGGAAAAGGATTAATCTTCTTGAGATTTTTTACGTTGAAGACATGGAACAGTAAGACTAAAATGATGTGACTCTACAGAAAAACTCATGCATATTACCAGATATGGTTAGGATATTGAATCAGTTAAGAAGGCTAAATAACAAGGTTCACACTTGCTCACAAATTCACAGATGTGCTAGGAGAATGTTTCCTCACTTGGTTTTCTTCTCTTGGGTCATATCACTATAATACGTAGATCAAAGAAAACTTGATCTAATTTTCTTTGCCCCACTTCCAATCCTTATCTTGGCAACACTGCCTTAGGAAAAGCAGGTAACTCTAAGTCCAAAAATGGCAGGAGAGATCTTCTGCCTGTCCTTGAAGTGCACTGCTGATCTTTCCTGCCTGTTGGAGTGTTTTCATCCACTCTTTTCCAAGATGAAACTGACAGTGGCATGAAACAACTGGCTGACTCTTTTTCCTTTATCTTTATTTTCCTTCTTGTTAATTTTACAATTTCTGCCTTAGACAATTCAGTTTGATGACAGTGTGTCTGCTTCAAGGGTAACATCACTTGGAACTGCAAGGGAAGCAGAAGTGAGGGACTGAAGCACAGCACCACCTCTCAGTGAATGGGGGAGACAGGAGCAGTCTAAATATTTAAGTCTCAGAAGAACATTCACAAGAATGGACTGATCTATGTTCCTCAACATGTATTCCCTTTCTTTGAAGGTCCTTTCAACGAGGTACAGGTAATCACGGAGTCTCTGAAAGTTCCATGCCGTTATTTAAGCATCTTAAGTAAGTGATTTTGTTAGTTCTTCTGGTGGACTTACATTGAAATAGTTTACTTGGAGGGAGGTGAATTATATTTTGACACACTTTTAAATCTTGCCTAACAAGGGGCACATCCTCTTCTCCTGACCAGGAGCTCAGCTGCTTAGCTGCTATAGTTCATATGCAGATGATTGTAAATAACTCCTTCCTGCAGGATGATGAGATAAGGAAAGCATTTGCTCCCTGATTTTCTGTGCACTTATTTTCAAGGGAAAGGGGCTTTTGTAAATGTGCAAATGAATCACAATCTTCAAATGCAAAAAGAGAACAAAGTCTGAAATGAAAGGCTGGCCGGCTGTGATCTGGCTGCCTTGCCTGAAAAAGTCTCTGGAGAAGGCCATCCTCTATGAATGAAAAGCCTGATAATTTCAATAGGCTTTTTTTTTTTTTGTCTCACTTAGCTTCTTCCAGAGTTCCCTACACTTGAGTTTAAAAAAAAAAAAGTATATATACAAATACAAATATATATCTATATACATCTACACACACACATAGACAATGAGAAGAAAGCTAAAGATGCTCATGGAAGAAATTCTAAGGGATTAAAACGTTGCATCAAGCCATCTAGAGAATCTTCCACTTTTCCTCTGCTTGAGTCCTCTGACAAGAACTGGAAGTATTTTTACAGTTCATAAAATTTCAGTGTCTGATTGGCAGCATTGTTCTTGTCTGTCTGATCTTCACAAGATATGGGAAGATGAGCTAAAACTTATACTCTAAATATGGAAACCCTGTGTTTAACCTGGTGCTACCCTGCTTCAGCTAACTTCTTTTTGGATGGAACACTGCCAGCAAGTTGGCCTCTTCACAGACCTGTGCACTTGGAGTCTATTCCACTACATGTCTTTCTGAAAGAAGCATCCGGAGGAGGCCCAGTGTACCATCCCCTGTAGAAGTAGAAAGTAGTCTGTAGAAAGCACTGTTCCCACCAGCCCATCAGGTCTCCCTTTAGATGATTGAATTTGATTGACAGATATTACATATATATAGCTTGATGTGTCTTGCACTGCTTAAGCTGTTATGGTATCATGAATCACAGTTGTGGTATTATTTTCATGTCCTTTTAGACCCTGTTAGCACTTTATCTATGTTGTGGTGCTTCTCATACATTGAACAATTCCCCAGTGAACTACCATAGCCCAAATCCTCTTCACTTTAAAAACTCCTGTAAATTTCCAACAATTCCTGCCATAATAGTTCCCTCACTTTGCCAAAGCAATGAGCAACCAAAACCCAGTTTTACATAGGCCATTTGAAGCAACGATAGATGTCTCTGGTGTTTCTGCTTGTCCTGTGTGAACCTTTAGTGTTGGTAAACACATGGCATGGTGTTAATACACGGCATGGTGTTAGCACACATTCTCCAGCAATACAGCTGCAGTGTACCTATGCACCATGCAAACAATACAAAATATAACATTTAGCCTCAGCTGGCCCTGAGCCCTCCTCACTTACCAGCCCAGAACAGTATCCATCGCAAAACATGTGCTTTGGCATGCAAAGGAAATATATATTTGTTCCTACAAAAAAGGACACCTAAATTTTTGTTATGTGGCAGGTATATGTCATGGTACGAACCTTTTGTGACCAACAAACAGTAAGCTGCACATCTTAATAAGTTTCTCTTTCCTCTTCTCACTATATTCTTACACCTGACACATTTTGGACATGTGTCAGGGCATGTGAAAGGCACCAGAAGCATCTCCTCTCACCTAACTTGAAAGACTGAAGGGGCAGACATGCATACAGAGAGATGGGATCCTTCCACTTTGTTTTATGTGTTTATGTGTTTATGTGTGCCTTGGAATGTGTGACTGGTAAGGGGCTGTGGTCCCACAGGGTGAAAATTGCTACAGCCATTCCCCACTTGAAGGTGGTGGGGGTGGGGTATTGCTTCTGAAGGAGGCATCCATCACAAACCACTCTTCCTTAATCCGCCTGTGTTTAAGGGTGCAATCTGGTGCAACCTTACCCTCCCCAGGGAACCAGAAACATTCAAGCCCTCCCTATTCAGTCCACTTCAATATACAGTCCACAGTCCACTGCTGTAAACCTCCTCTTTTGCAGAAAAGGTCATCTGTAGGTTCTGTAGACTATACTAGCAGCTGCTCCAAATGTTGATGGCATTTAGTCAACTCTGACTTTGTAAAGAATTAAGGGCCCTTTCAAAACTGTTCCATTCCTCTGGAAGCAAGCACCACAAAAGCATTGCTCTTGGTCTGTCATGAACAGGTGTTGTATTTGTTGAAAAAATCAAAGGTAAATGATCCATTTATATTCTTGCAAAAATCCAAGTTTGCTCCGATGGACTTACAAAACCCTTCTGAAAAAAAAAATAAATAAAGCAACCCAACCCCACAGGCAATTAAGCTCTGCCAAAGGAGACACTTCCATGGCTGCAGTTTTTAAGTGAGGTAAGAATACAAGAATATTTAACAATATGATGCACTTTAAAATTCATAGGTGCACATCTACTGTAGTAATCCAGTCATAAATCCTGAGGGCACACAGAGAGCAAATAAGAAAACATGCTCCACATGAAGAGTCCAAATTTACCTTGTGCAACAAAGTGCAGGAGGTTTTGTCTTTAAGGTCACCTCAGTGAGAAGTTATCCATTCTATTTAAAAATACACTGTATGTCCCTAACCAGATATAAAATCTTCTGCAAGACATATGCTTTAAGCATGCCTTAAATTAGAGCAATCTTTGTGTGCATCAAGCCTACTTCATTAACACCCTGAAATCAACTGTGTGTAAATGTTGATACAGTGGTCTGTATGGCCAAGCTGAGGTCTTCAAACCTTAAGTATACTAATAAAAGCTAAGAATGTTATATGCAAAAGCAGAACACAACCCAGAAGGTGTAACGGCAATTTTATGGAATAAAATCAGGTTTATAATATTAAAAATATGCAACCAAATTATTAATGGAAAACCCAAAGACAAAACATTTTGTCTTGACCTATTTTTGTTCTCAAACATGTTTCAAGAACTGTTTCTGCCTGTATGTTTCAGTAAATGTGAGGTCTCAGCCATATGCTATAGCTCTGGGTCTTCTACCTCAAAGAACAATACAAAATGTTCATGACAGGACTTGTACTGACAGTATCCCAAGAGCAATACCCACCTCTAAATGGAGCATAATGCTTTAACAAAGCTTTCCCCTGAATTCAATAAGACAGAGGTAATAAACAGGAGTTATCTTGAAGGTCTGTATCATAGCCTAACATCATGATAATATTTTGCTGCTGAATTTTGCTCTACAGGCACACCTAAAGTCCTGAGTACAACTTCTCCATTTGCCCTAAGTGACAAGTTGCCCTCAGTTCATATATCCTTGAATCAAGAGCATGGTTTGTTTTTATCTGCTTGAGGGACACTTACAACCAGAGGACAAATTAGCATTTCACTAAAAGAATGCAAAGAAGGTTAAAAATACTTCATACACACAAGTGCATGAAAAGTTCAAGTCTGCTTTTATTTCAGCGTGTGGTCAATGTCTTTGCAGCATTTTTCCTGTTCCAATTTTATACTCATGATTCCCCCAAGATTCTCCTCATGTTATGCTGAAGGCTCTTCAAGAGATGAAGGGCAGACACAGATTAAGTTATCTCAGGGCACTTGGGTATATTAGATGCCAAACCCATCTCTTCTAAACCTGCCACAAAAAGGTTTTGCATCACATTTCTTGGGGTCTCCCACTGCATAAGGGCTCTCTGGGGCTGGAGTGGGAATGACCATGCTGTGTCCCATTCTCTGCAAACACCAAGAAACATCAGCAAGTTCATAGATAGTCTGCTACAGTATGCAGTTAATTGACCACATTGGCCAGTGACTTTTCTTGCTTGGGTCAGATTCCGCAGCAGATGACGCTGGATTACTTACAGCAATATTACAACAATAATAATTACAACAGCATGCCAAGCTGGCCAAAAGTTAAACTTCTTCTTCAGTGTCTCTTCTGTGAGTTTTCTGTGAACACCAACCAGGACATTAACCACAGCAGAGAGATGTTGATAAAAATCCCCCCGTAGCACATGAAGGATTTCCATCAGTGCAAGTGACCAAACACGCTGAGATGTATGTCTCTCTTCCTTGATTAGTAAGAACAAGTTTGCAGGTAGAACTGCAGGAAAATTAGGTATGGCACAATAAGGACTGATTTTCTCCTTCTATCAAGGAAGGAATTTGTGGTTTTTTATTCACTCTCTGTAATTTTGGTTAGGAAGGTATAGGGAATTTAGATTAGTAAGACTGTTAACAGCACAGGGAATAGTCACAGTAACGAAAGATATAAAACCCCTTCAATCTTATTATTCTCCAAACTACTAAAGATACCTAGTTAGCAAAGGTTTTGTTTTTACTACTGAATGAGAATTGCAATACACGAAAGAAAATTTGATTTTACTTTCACAAAGACTCTCAGATGAGACTTTAGTTTTTAAAAATCAAAACATAAGTATCTCTCATCTTTCTTCCTCCCTAACCAAGCTCTTGAAGTTGATGAGGTTCAGACAGACCTGGTTTTACTTACTTCACTATCAAAGTAATTTACAACTATTTGAGATTTCTGACTGGGATGCTGCTATACAAGCAAATCAGATTGTGAATCACTGTACTTCTTAACTTTGCCAGAGTCCAAGTAAAAAAGGCATCTGAGATAAGTATTTCTTGATTTATTTAATCTGTAGCTAGTAAAATAACAATGTTCCAGAAAACATTCTGGTTTTAAGTCCTAACTTTATTAAAAACAAAAAACCAAACAAAAAAAAGATGGCAAGCTGTGCAGGAAGAAAGCAAACTGTTTCGTGTTTTCACAATACAAAACACGTATTTTTGAGCTTCAAAAAAACATAATAAAATTTCCTTTGTTAAGTTTTATCTTGCATTTTCCCATATATGTAAGCTGTTTTTTTACCTTTTATCTAATAAAACATTTTTTTTAGCTTAGAATAGTGTTCTTTCTGGGAATTGGACATGAACAATGTACACAAGCAGCATACAGCACCATCAAGGCACGTGGTAATAACAACAAAATACCCTGAGAAAGGCAACAGCTGATATTGTGGTTGCTGCGGAGTTGATGCAGTATGTGCCATTAACTGATAATTAATTAGTGATAATTAATTAGTGAGGGCTTTGCCTAGTGTTTCTGTTGGTCTCCAGGGCTGTGCAGCAGGGCAGAGACACAAAAGCTAGTAAGCTGGTAAGGTTCCTCCAGCTCCAGACTCACCTATTTCTTCCCTCTCTTCTTCTTCAAAATGGAGTGATCATGTTTTTAGCAGGGGAGGGAGGAGGGTTATTTTTCTTTTAAAACCCATTCTCTAAGCACTCAGTCCTTAAGTTCACACTTTACAACTTCACATAAACAGACATAAGTCCAAGGGACTCGAACAAAAGGCTCAGGCTTGATGCAGGTTTGCTTTTAGTCTGGGACTGAGAAGATATCCTAGCATTTAAGTTCTCCTAAATAGCAAAGATCATTAGCTTGAATTTTAATTTCCTCTTTCATCAATGCCTTTATCTTCTTTCATCAAAGGCACATCAGTATGGAGAAGGGCCTCTCTGAATCTCAGACATTTTTATAGCATTTTAGAAGTGTGATATCATCCTATCATTTGCTGATAATTCTCAAATCTGTTTTCTTACAGCACTGTTAATGGCACAGCATCCTATCTGTATGAGAGGAGTTTGCAACAAAAGCAGGATGTACCCTCTGGGATTCACATGTTCTCATTTTAATTTAAAAGAAATCTCATTAAAATTTGCCATTGCCACAAGTGAATCAAATTAATTTAAAAAAATTAGAGGATGGGAACAAAACTTTTTTATGAGGCAACAATGACAGCTTAAATCTGTATACTTTTAATAGCATAAATTAAAACTTACGATTTAGAAGTATCTTCCTTGGGTCTCAGGAAATCCACTGAAGCGGTGGTGTAACCTTCCACTAACTCCACCTCAGGGAGAGGAATGCTGCTTATTTTTACATAGAGTTTACTCAAAACTGCACACATGCTAATAATAGTCATAAAAACTTTACTTCAGATGGAGAAACTGTTTAAATATTTACTTCCTTAATAAAATATCAAACCCCAAACACAGCAACAATCCCAAAAGCAGAATGAAATTGCTCTACTTAAAAATGAAATCACATTTGGGGCATCTTTGTTTTAAAGCTTCCAGTATCTGAGGCAAGATGTGTTTGCTTTCAATTTCCTGCTTATTAAGGAATATGGGTCTGACCTGCTGCTGTACATGATCTTTGCAAATGTGTACAGTTGAACTGGGTGAAAGATGGCAGACGATTAGACACAGATTAGGTTCTCGATGGCTTTGCTGATTGCTCAGTCTTGGCTTCACCTGCAGCTGAGGAGCCAAAGAAATTGCAGAGAGAGGAAGAACGAAAGGACAGATGGATGGCCAGGTCCTGCTCTGGCTGATAAATGCGGGAGGCCAGGAAGGAGAACATTGCACAAGCAACACAGCAGCAGTTTTAGAGGAGCATCCATCGGTCCTATCGGGGTGTGAATCTCTGCACTATCAGGGGCAAGGGTGTGAACTATTCCAGTGTGAAACAGAGCACGCAGATGTGTCCCTGGGGAGGAAGGCTCACTTCCCACTCAGCAAACTCCAGCCCATCCCCAGTGGTCATCAGGGATGTGGGAGAAGACTCACTGGATTCCCAGGGAGGACAGCCTAGCATGAGGTCATGAAGAGGCTATCTCCCAGGTCTGAGGGTGAACTCACAAAGACGTTGGGCATGTCTGCACAGTTTCAACCCCTTGGCCACTGGTGCCTTGCTTTTTCTATCACTTGCAATGCTGGTTGAACCACAACAGCCACAGCCTTGGTGCAGGACAAGATACTAACTTAATTGAGCAATGACTTGACAGACACATCTTCAGTGCAGAACACAGTATTAACTTAATTAAGCAACAAATTACTAAACCAGATGAAAGCTATGACAGCAGTCCAAATTTTGTTGCATTATCAAGCAGCTGAATAAGCTTTCCCCTAACTCTAGTCACAGGGGAGAGAAGCCATAGCAGGGGTGGAGACAGCAGGAATAACTTCTTCTATGGAAGTGGCTGTTCGGAGTGGGAAGATGCTGTTTGCACCACGGCTAGCGGAAAGCCTCTGGTTGACTTGGCTCTGGATTTTGCCAGCTCAAATGTCAACCCTGGTTATGTTTCTACACCCTTCTTGAAACTCCTACACATCATGACCACAGCTTCGTATCTCCCCACTCTGCTCATATAACCAAATAATTGGAAATAATGGACTTATTTCCAAAGTTTGCTGGTTTCTTCCAGTGAGGAAAAAGGCACCATGTGAGTACTCACACTGCCATAATGCAACCATGCCTCCTCCAGCTTCCTCACAGACACTCCTTCCCAGATGGTGGTCTCCGTTCAGTTATCTGCTGTGGCCACTGCCATGCTCAGCTATGCCTCCCATAGCTCTTTGTGCTAAGACTTTCCTACAGGCAGAGCAGATCACTCCCAGGGTGAACCTGAACATCTCAAAAAGATGAGCACACCAAAAGGAGTTAAAAAACCACACCGTGCAATATATATGTAGGGACTGATTTGGAAACATAAAAAAAACCAAACCAAACCAAACCAAACCAAACCAAAAGAAACCAAAACAAAAAAACAAGTAGGAGAGCGTGCTATCTCCAGTTTTTGAAGGATGCAGAACTTCTTTCACCTATTTTTTTTAAAAAACCTATGAAAACTATTGTACCTACACCGCTGAAAATGAGCAAATGCTGGCAGTAAGCCTTGCTACCAACTCACTTTAGGAAGCAGCAGGCTGCAGACCTCTTACTCTGCCTTCTCTCTCCTATCCAGGCACTCTGAAACTTCACACGTTAGGAAAACTCCCAACCACTTGGAAAAAAAACATTAAGTATGAACCACCTGCTCTCACCTCCCCTGGCATTTCTGGTTTTACACTCTTACTCTTTAATTTATTCATGGTCAAAACCAGGTGAAACAGAGTCATGAATGCCTCCCTTAAAGAATACAGAGGATAAAAACCAAAACTCTGGTAGAACAGTGGTTTTCCATGTGCATGATTGCTGCTGCAGCTGCATTCATGACAAAATATGTTGTTTATGTTACATCTGCTTCTCTCAGTGCCTCCTTAGCAAGGCTGTTGCTTGAATTTGGGTGACAAGGCTGGATGCTGACTGAAGTCATTTCAGCAAAAACAGCAGCAAAATTTAACACAAATTAATCTTCATTATAAATGGCAAAGAATCCTCTCTGCTCTACAAGACCCAGAGAGTGCTTGAAGTGAGAAGTGGCATGCTTGTAAACTTACAAAAGTATGACAAAACAGCAGAAAGGATTCTGGTTGGTTCTCAGAGCAGTCTCTGTTAATGGAACCCGTTGACTCTTTCCGTTCTGACCTTGCATAAAGGCAGCAAGGTCTGGACATTTAAGGAGGCAGAGAGCAAAGAACAGGGGGTCTACTCCTGCTTGCCAGAAGGCACAATCAGAGCCCCATGAACAACCAACGAGACATGTTACTATCACTCATTAACAGATTAGGAGGGGTATATGATGTTTTTTGTAGAGAATGGATTAGGGACCATTTGTTGATCCATTTCACCCTGGGAAGCATACGTGAGCATTTCTGATGGACATAAAGCTGGACAATGTACTCAGCCTGCATTCCTTTGACTGCCTTTCTCCCCGTGGAGACACAGTTCATCTGAGGTGTGTGACATTCCCTTCCATCCTCTGCAAGTCATTTTTCATTGCTATCAGCTATCCCTTGGCTGCCTGAAGTGACAAAAGCTGCTTGTGGAAGAAAGTGTGATGCTCAATCCCAAGGATTAAAACTGGGCAATGTTGGACTTGAGGGGTAAGCTTTCAATGCGCACAGAAGCCTAGGGAAGAATAACCTCCAGCATTCTGCAGACAACCAACAGTAGCAAAGCACATTTTGAGAAGAGCTAACAACTCACTGCTCTCTTTCAAAACAGACTTGAACAAGAAAGTGCTTCCTTTTTGCTAATGCCTTTCTTCTAAACCTCTTCCCCTCTGTCAGCCAGTTGTTCATGTCTACTACCACTACACTGCTATTTCAGTGATGCTCTAGTTTTAAGCAATGTGTGTAGGAGAGTTAATTCAGACTCAGAGACCTCAGGCTACTCATGCTAATTAGCTGTCTAAGCAATGAGTATATTAGCTTTACAGCAGCACTAACAGATTTGACTTATATCAGAAACAATAATACTGCCACATGAAGCTGTAGGGTGTATATGGTAAGAAACCGGTGTAGAAATGAGCAACAGAAGATAATTACCCCATTATAAAGATTCCAACTTAATGGTGACCAGGGTCAAATTAAGGTTTTATTACATATGGATTCTGACCACGATATTCTTTACCAACTGAACTAGGAAGAACAATTTGAAATTCAAGTGAACACAAACTCAGATCTGATTTCAAGGAGAATTTCCATCTGGAAAAATTGTGAAGAACTACTGACAAGTAATGGAGGTATCAAGGGCTAATAAGATTGCAAGGTGGAAAATGTGTGCATGACAACAGTGAAATTTCCAAAAGCTGAGGATTAAATCTAATAGGATAAAAAGCCTTAAGTTTCAAGCCAAGTGAAACTGTATTTGAGTAGAATCCTCTCCATCACTGCCTTATTCACCTAATCAAGTTAACTGCCAAATCTACATGTTTACAACCCCTTACTAATTCAAAGTTGTGTTGTTCATTGCTGTGCCCCAGGGATTTTCAATCACTTGTACAGTGCTGTCCCACGTATTTTCCATTTAATTTCTGTTGTCAGATGTCAACCTGTAAGATTTGTTCTCCCTGAATGTTCAGCAGTGTCCCAGTTACGCATCACCAGGGAAATTTCAAAATTTTTCCAGTGAGGTATTTTAATTGACTTAAAAACATAAGGGTTGTATAACACAACACTTTCTCCTGGCTTTAGATTCCTCCTATAAATTTGATCAGCCTTATTTTTGATCTAGAGTTACCAGCAGATTGATCAAAAGCAGAGTGGCCCTAACCAGATGTTAGACCTCCATCCTCTCTCACCAATTTCAGCTTCTTACCTTAAATCAGTCATGCCATCTATAGGAAAAGGGCAATAAAATCAACCTGAAATCAACAGAAAACTCTTCTTGTTGGCTTCACTGTTCCTGTCAAGCCTTCACTGCCTGTCAAGACTGTTGGGAACTATTCTAGAATATTACATATCATGGATGCAGTTAGTTAGTCAACTCTTCTTTAGTATGGAACAGGCTTTAAAGAATACATTGAAATGAATATTAAATCAAGAAAACTATAAATGCTGATAACCAAATATTTGGCATATACAAACTTTTCCAACTACGTGAGTGTTCTGAAGATCAAACAAAATCGTGTACCATGCACACATGCTTGTAAATAAAAAATACTCATCTGCATTTCTTCAATTAAAAAGAACCATTGGTAGTCAACATCAGGCTCTAAAATATTGTGTTGCGTACACACAGCTATATGAAAAGAGTTGCATTGATACGGACACCCCTTTGCAAATCTGCTTCATGAGGTCTGCTTTATCAAGATGATGAGCTGACATGGAACTCATATGTGTGGGAAAAAGTCAGAAGCCATTCATTTTGTGATAATTAGCCTCTAACAAGGAAATTACAGGGAACTTACTTTGAAATTAAATAACTCTTCATCTACAGGAACCCCTCCCAAACTGTTCTTGCTAAATCTTGAGTTTGATTCAGCCTCAAAATCCCCTTGCATCAGTACATAGGTTATTTTAGTTGAACTGTGGTGCTGCATTTGGCCGGGGCAGAATTAACTTTCTTCACAGTGACTGCTATGGGGCTGTATTTTGGATTTGTGTTGAACACAGGGTTGATAATACAGAGATGTTTTTGTTATTGCTCAGCAGGGCTTACACAGAACCAAAATATTTTCTGCTGTGTGTACTGCCATGCTGATGAGGACGTTGGGAGTGCATGGGAGGCTGGGAGAAGACACAACTAGGACAGGTAACCCCAACTGACCAAAGGGATTTCCAGACCATGTGACATCATGCTCAGAAGATAAAGGTGGGGTGAAGAAGGAGAAAGGAGGGGAGTATTTAGAGAGATGGTGTTTTTCTATGCAAGTAACTGTAATACATCATGGGGCTCTCCTCTCCTGGAGATGGCTGAACACATGCCTGCCATAGGAAACAGTAAAATAATTCCTTGCTTTGTTTTGCTTTGCTTATATGTGTAGCTTTTGCATTCTTTACTGAATGGTTTTGATCTCAACCCATGAGTTTTCTAGCTCTTACCTTTTCAATTCACTCCTCAGCCCCGCTGGTATGGGGATGAGTGAGTGACTGCCTGGTGCCTGATTGCTGGTGGAGGTTAAACTATGACGCACTCAAATCAGGTAACTCAAATAAACCAATTTGAGAAAACAGCATAGATTAAAAAGGTTAACTTTTGGTTATTTCTACTTGCATATGTTCATATTTTTGCAAGACACAAGTGATGTTCTACAACTTCTATACTAAAACTAACATCTTTGAACTTAATGCGCCATACTTCTTTAAACGCCTCTTCAACAGATCAGAGCATCTGGTAGACAACAGACACACTTTATGAAAGCCTAAGAACCAAGCACAAGGTAGTGTTAAGTCATTTGCTATCATGTGCCTCATGTGAAAGCTTGCCTTACCACAGCTCCACTTAAACTAGAAAAAAACCTTGAACTCCTATTTTGCTTCGATTATCACTACGTTTGGTGACAGAGCTACAGTCCAAGCTAACAAAATGAAGGACTTTGGATCTCACTCTCCCTGCTTATGTCATCCTTGAGTCTTTCACGGTAAGCCAAAAATAATTGAGGGGGCAAGTGACTACTGTCCCATGAGTCAGTGCAAATGTGGCACACCACATTCTCCCTGCCCATGTCAACTCAGGATGCATGAGTAAAGCTAGCAATTAAGAGTACAAAACAATTATTGTTCCTGACATCATCCCAGCTCCAGACCATAAGAGCTTCTTTCACCCTGCCTCCGCCTCACTGTTTTCCTCAATTTCCCAGGCTTCATCTTGTGACAGTTTTGGGGTAGAATAATGCAAGTCCAGAACCACCAAAAAGGCTATATGTTTAAAACTATGAATACCTGTTTCACCAGGAGCCAAGGAATACCTAATTCTACCAGTGTAAAAGTCTAAATAACAATAAGCAGTATGCTTGATCCTTCTGTGCTGCAATAGGGAAAAAAAAAAAGCTGCAAATCTTTGAACACTTCTTTTATCTTCTGGGACTGGCTGGTCCTGCAGGCAGGGATACGGCTGACTTTTAAAAGTATAGCCACAAAAGTAAGAGTTAACCTAGGAGGCTGGAGTTAAGGATCTACCCCACATTTTACATCTTTCTGCACTTCATGCATAGAGGGGGAGGTGACTTGTTACCTAGAGGCAAACCAAGACTTATAGAAACTTCAGCCTGTCAATCACAACCATTGAAAAGGTTTTAGGTTTGAATTTTACTGGAACTAGTATGCAGAGACAAGGTAATTTTGTTCTTTGCTAGTACTTGTGAGCTCTGTGGAGTTTATCAGTAGCAATGCTGTCTACTGAGCAATGAGCTCTATCTGCTGTCTTTATTCTCTATTTTGTCTACTTGAGATTTTGGAACAGAAACTGTATCTTATAACAAGGTTTATATAATTACTTAAATCCTATTTCCAATCTTAATTAGGGATGTAACAAAGAACTATTAATAGTATTCAGAGCAGCATTAATCTATCCCTGCTCTTTCACTTGAATGGTAACAGGAACTAGACCATCAGGGAAATAAATTAAAGAGAATTTGAGTTTTGAGAGAAATGGCTGAACAGGAGCTTGGGATCTGCATTGCTTCAATAGCTTGTGTCTACAGGAGATCCCAAGGTATCAGGAGAAGGTGATGGTGAGCCTACTTACAGTCTGATAAAGTAGAATGCACACACAGGACATCAAAGGACTCACACCCTGATGCTGAGCAAGTGTTTCAATAAAAGTGACTTCAACACAAACTAAAAGAGGGTAATGTCAAATCCTAGTTTAGGCATCTTGCCTGATAAATACAAAAATGGAATACATCCCACCCCACTACCACTCTTAAAAAGCATTTTCCCTTTCCCTCAATGGCAGTCAGGCTGGATCACAAATTAACTTCTTGCACCAGGTGTCGGATGCCAATGACACTTGGTTACGAAGCCTCTAATAAAAAAATCAAAATGCTCAATACATAATTGCTACTGACTAACAAAACCAAGTTGTAGTCATGATCCTCTGAAAAAACCCCACGACTTGGTCTGTGTGGCTTCACTGTTTTTCCAGTGCAAACTCATCTATCTGCTGGAGTAATTACCAAACTGTTTCATAGACAGTGCCATGAAAGATATTTCATTCTCACTGAACTGTAAAGTTAACCCGGGGAATTGCTGAACCTTCAGAAAGGGATGTCTTTTGTGAAAAGTAACTGAACTGATTATGCTTTAAATTTAAAACAAATCAGGAACTAATTTTTCAATTCTGCAAGAAACCAAAACCTTTAGAGTGACAGTCGTATCTTTAAAAGTTTTCACTAGGATCACACAATAATATCCTGAGGAACACTAAATCAACTTTTTTTCCCTCTCAACAATATCAGTTTACAGCTGAACAACAGAAGGGTGGAGGAGGAAATTCCTTTATTCTCACCTTCCAAAAAAAAAGTTCCTTTTCAGCAAGCTTAGTACAATGAGTTTGTCATCAATTGTTTGCAGGAAACATCTCACATTTTTTCCTTCTATGCAATGAGTTTAATCACAGAAGGTTGACTTAATTTTATAAAGAAAACAAGGCAAAGGAAAGGCAAAAGCTATAATGACATAAGAAATCAGAAATCCCACCAATCTCAGTAAAAGAATCCACACAATGCTCACAGAAGATCCAAGCAATGTATAAACACAAGACCAGAGCACCACAAGGAAGAATAACAGCACATGGACAGCATTCCCACTTTATGCTGGGACTAATCAGACTTTGTAAATACCTTTTTAATTTTGTTTGTTTAAAGCTCTTGTGAATAAACTACTTGGTCTGCAGCAACAATACTGCAACTGGCAAGAACAAGAATTCCAGAGCAAAAATTAAACTTTTACTCTTAGTAATTTCTTTTAGAGGTTTTCTAGTTTTTCTCTAATGAAAAGCTATTTCTGATGCAGCTTTTTCTGACAGAATACAAGCCAGTTGCTGCTCTTCCATGTAAAGCTCTGATCTTTCCTTGAAAGAATAAACAGTAATGCAGTAACACACAGCTGTTTGAGAAGGTTATATTCTAGAAGGAAACATAAAGGCATGGTTGAATTGCGCTTTTTGGCTGTTTAAATCAACCCCTATATAAGCTTGTGTCAGATGGCACCCTGGGGCTTTACTCCCCAGAACTAAGGCACTGCTCCTAGTCTATCCTTCAGAAAGGGGAAGCAGCACTCTGGGCCTTTGCAAATGTAGGCAATATCTTAGGAGCAAAAATATAATCCAGTCAAGCTGCCCAAGGTGCAACGTGAACTGTGAATCAGACTGAAGGACTGACAAAACTAGGGTTTGTCACAGTTCACATTTGATAAGGGTCAAATCTTTTACTCAGTCACACCACCAGATCTGTATTAACTCTCCAGCAGCTCAGGCAGCTATGGACTCCCTGGTGCGCAGCTAGCAAGAGAACTTGGTTCAGTTGACAAGGTTCTTCTGTGTCCTCCCACCACTACTATCATACATCACACTGCTTTTTAAACATACAGCTCTGTGTGAGAAAGGAACTGACAGTATCAGCTGAACACTCAAATCTCTTCCCTGAAGAAAATGACTCAACCTTCCTCTCAACTTCACATAAATCAAACAGTGACCAGAGCTGGGAAAAAGTTAGGATATGTACACTTTACCCTTTATTTAGGCTCTTGACACCCAGTGCCAACAAACACTTAGAAAAACCCCTCATGTAACACCAAAAGAAGAGAAGCAAATGGCTAAAGGTGGAGGAAGGACGCATGTTGCCCTGCAGAACAAAAGCCCAGAAATTCAGAAGTGGGACAGACATTGCAAATGTAATGCAGACTGGAAAATACAAGAGCTGCTCCCTCCCAATGAACAAGGGTCTGAGCTAACACCATTACCCTGGCCAAGCTGACTTGCTTGGTCAGTCCCCTGAGCAGAGCTGCCTGCTCCAGGGCAGTGATGTTACCCACCATCTCCTTCCCATCATACATCTCAGGAGAACCAGGATCCTGCCCTGCCACTCAGAGGACAGCTGTTTTTTGATGTTATCCTTTTAACAGCCAAAGCAAAGAAACTCTGGCAACGCTGTCACAGACTGTGGGAAACACTGAGAGAGACTAATAACATATTTCTCTGTTATTTGTGTTTGTTAGCACAAAGGAAAATCATAGGGTCTTCTCCTGCCAATCTATATCCATTTGCATTAACTGAAAGTTTGGGCCTTGGGTTTGAAGGATTTGGGTTTGCAGGAGTATCTTATTTCAGAGCTTTACAGAGAAGGCTATAAGCCTAGCATCTGAACAAGAACAATGAAAGTCCCAGAGAAGTCATTCTTTTGGACTCATCAGGTCTTTACAATACACTCTGAATCCAAACATTTTTGTTAGTTTTTAACTCTGCAGACCAGGAAATGTTTTAAAACTTTAAAGATTAAAAAAAAAAAAATTACAGTTAACAAGCCCAAATTTGTTACCAGTGAAGCTGCTGTACAGTTATGTAAAAGAGGACTTTATTGATTCCTGAAAACTGCAGGAGATAAGCTCCATATCAAGCCCACATTATCAAAGTAAATACGAATTAACTAGAAAATTTCAAATATTGTTCAACAGCATGAATTAACTGATGTCCAACAACAGAATATACATACAAAATCTGTTTCACCAAACCAATGCAAACTGTATCACCCAGCATCTAGTCCCATATGTGAAATGCAGCAGAGGCCTGTTTTCATACTGCCTAGCTATTTAAATGCCTGAGGTCCTGCCTGACTAGGAAGAACCTGAGAAATTTTGTGATCATGACACTCTACAGTGGGAGGGTCCATTGTTGCTGTAGCCCACTCCATGTTCTTGAGGAATGAAACCATCAAGCCACTATAAAATCTTGGCATTGTGCCTAGCAAAGTGAAGTTTTCCTGCTTGTGAAACTGGGTCCCCTTTTCTTCCTTAAAAAAGTCAGGCACACTATTTCAAGCTCACATTTGCCACAATAAAAACTGCAAGTCCTTCAGCATCTCTGTTTTCATTTATTCCCCTACCTTTTGCCTCCAAAGGAAATTATTCATTAGATCCAGCAGCTAGAAAGATAATTTAAATGGCATGATGCATTTCCCAATGCAGCTGCACTCTGACAGGTGACTAATGCCAATGGGATACTGGACAAAGCACCCATGTATGTGCGTGCCTTTTAACTACAGAGTCAGTCCCCATCCACAAAATACTTGTGTGTCCTACTGCTACAATTCTACTAAACTTCCAAGTCCTCGCTACTTAAGAATGCACAGCCAAAGAGCTGGTAAGTACCTGCAGAGATAACTTGGCATTTTGGTGTTCAGATGTCTAATGTTGACTCTCCCAGTCTGGACCAGCAGTTGCATCTGTGCCTGGAAGATATAAACCCTCAAAAAGGTATGAGCAGTGAACCCTGGCCTGACCTTTCACATTTTCTGCAAAAGTGTCAGCATCTGCAATGAGTGGAATATTGAAGAACTAATTCTTCACACAAAATTGAGTGGGGCTCAACCTGAGCCCAGCCCTGCTGTTCTTCAGATGTTGTACACTGTAGCATGAGTGCTATCCATGTGTCACAGGCTGACATAGAGGAAAAGAGGGCATAGGTTATACCGGTAGAAGCGTTTTAGTCTTTAATTATCTCAGATCCACTGCATCTGCAGATGAACACCTCTGGCCAATGCAACTTTTCCACAACTTTAAATATCATCTTGCTCTTAATTTACTGAATACTGGCATAAGTAACCTCTTCTCACTCTCTTACTTTCACACTCACCACTATTTTTAATAGAAACTTAGCAGTTGATGTGACAAAACTTATGTACTCTTTTTCTTTTTTACCTCTGGGTTTCTTACCAGTGTGTAACATTATGACAGACACAATCACATGTTACCATCTGCACCTGCAGGATTCCAGTTTTATTCTCCTTTCTTCAGAAACACATCCCAAAGGCATGGGAAGGGGAATGCCTAGAAATACCATTTACATGATCCTAAGGTCCTACACCCTAGGCAGCTGGTGATCAGTTGGTAATATCCCATTGGAAAAGTCCCTTTTTTGACAGTTCACTCAGCCAAGAACTTAGGGAGTTGGCTTGATTTCTCTTCAGAAAGCTTGGATAAAACAGAGTCTTGGAGCATGCAAGAGAACAGTCCTATAATCCTTTTCTTCCAGAAAGAAAACAGGTTTCCAGCAGGACACAGTTTAATAGAAGCCCTACCCAGCTCTCCACTGCAAAGTCACATCCCTCAATCAGGCCAGCAAGATTCAGCAAGATGACTTGCCAGAGGCAACAAGAACAGTAGGCAAAGCGTGCCCGACAGCTGAACTTCTGCGTTTTCCACACATCCCACTAGAAACAAAGAAGAATAAAGCAATTTTGCTGTTGAACTGTTGCTGCTATACAGATGAAATCCCTGAATAATGGAGAAGCCTGGGGAGTGAATGACAGGCAGAATAGCCTAAAAACATTTTATTCAGAGCAGAAGTTCATTTGAAAATGACATCTGACAAAAAGACAACAGCAAAGAATTTCCCCACAAGAAACATTAATTCTATTGTAGTCTCTTCAGCACACTTCATCCTGAAAGCTAGTTTGGCTCAGTCACCAAATATTTGGAATCCAACTCTACTGCTGACCACCAGCACCCAGCCCCAAGAAATAAACAAAAAGTCAGTGGAATTAACTGCCACTCAAAACTAAATTCTGGGGAGTCCTGCTTATGTGCTGATCTTATCACAAACTGGCTTCAGGACGTCTAAATCTGCCAGTAGCTGTTGTCAGCTTTCCAGTGACAACTCCAAATGTGATTTTTTCCCCCTAAGAGTGATCCTCCTAGAAATTTCAAAATTACCTGAGCTATCTCTAAGTTAATTAGATAGAAAATAATTTTTCAAGAAGTTTAAGCGCTTAAAATGTATCCCAAAATGCAAAAAATGTCAACTAATTTGATGAGAGAACTATTCACTAGAAGTCTGTCAACACACACTCTGAGCTGCTATGCCATGCCACTTTTCATTAACCAAGTCGATAAGCACCTTTTATACATCAAAATGAGCATAAACCTGGGCCTTACAAATGTATCACTCCAGAAAGCCAGTCAACAGGACAGGGGTGTTCAGAGTGCCCATCAAAAATGCTGTTAAAATGTCTCATTTTCAGAAAGTGAATGGGCACTTCTTCAGTCTATGTTGGTTCCTCTTTTAAAGTACATTTCAAATCTTAAAGAACTCCCCAAAAGCGTGGCTGCTGCTTTCCTTCCTCAGAGCTGCTGTTCACCAGAGATTCAGAGGGGACTTATATGGATTTGAGAGAGGAGGAACAAGTTTTCATTGGCAGTAATGTAAGAGGAAGCTAATATGTCTCTGTTTGACATTTTTAAATTAAACAAAGCCAGGAACTGAACCAGAAGAGTGTTAGTGAAAGTACACATTATAATGTAATGATGGAAGGAAGCATTGTGGAGACTGGGAACATGAAATGGATGCAGGACAGGCTCAGGCACCTATCAAATGAAAGAACAGCATCTAAAGCCAGCATAGGTTCTTTTGTGCTACTCTTTAGATCTAACTAAATTATCAAAATGGTTGGTTTGATTAAGCCAGTTTCCAGTGATACACTGACCAGTGTGTTCAGTGTATCTACTGCTTTCACAACAGAAAAAGACAGATTTGTCATAAATAGTTTTACTGTTGTTGTTCTAAGGGCCTTTTCCAAACTAAATGAATATATGACTTCATTAAAATACTGAAAATACGCAATCAAATGGAAAAGTCAGACCATAACTTTGTCTCAATTTCTCTTTTTAATGATTGCAACCAGCAGCAGGAGCAAGGAACAATGAAGAACTGGACCAGTCTCTGCTCTGCCAAGCTCAGCCAAGCCATGCCAAAATGATGCTGCTGGGAACATGCCCTGGTGTGTCCCTGTCTCAGTCACACGTTGTGTAACACAACATGGTGTTGAGGCCTGAATGGGTTTGAACTCTTATAGCTACATTTCCCACTAATGCATCTGGTCCTCCAGATCTTCCTTGTTATTTTGGCCATAGTCATCCTCTCCTAAGTGCAAGTGAGCTGTGCCAGTAAAACATCTCTTGAAAACATAGGGAAGTCAGAATATCAAACCATGGCACAAACCACAACAGTTTGTTCACCTTGCATATACTTAGTTTTAAAATCAGGCTAAATGACTCTCTAGGTTTATTGATAGTAGTTCCCACACCAGCACGTGGGTTCTCAAGAGCACTGCCAGCAAAAACCTCTTCTTGCACTCACTCTTGGGGCAGGGTAGCAGCTAATAGGGAACTCTAAAACTGGAAATAAATGACCTATTTCTGAGGAAAGCTGATAGAATAATATTTAAAGGTTTGAGACTGGCTTCACACTGTCTTCCTTACAAGGCTACAAGAGTAGTGTGATACACTCCTAACAGAACAGAATTAGAGAGACAAAAGATCTGTACAAACCAACTCACCAACTTTAACAAAAACAATCTTTACTTCTTTACTTGTGCAAGCTTTATTAATATATGTACATCTATTTAATTAGTTTGCCAGTAGAGTTTGGTTCAGGATGCTAATACAGGTATACATTTCATCTGATTCCTTTTTCTGGTCTGCCATTTTTCTGAAACCTGCCCTAGACAAGAGCAATCAGACAAAAAAAAAAAAAAAAGGGAAGGGAACTTCTTAAAAGTCAAACTTTTTCAAAGATGGTTGGATCTGGTTTGTATATTAGGAATTCTTTTAGGGAATTATTCTCAACTGGCACTACTAAACTTGCTCCACATTTAATGAGATACCAAAATAGAGCAGTCCAAGCATGCATACTGATGGAGCTTTATTTTTCCCTGGAGTGCTACGGAAAAAATGGCTGTTATTAAGCTCAAGTCAAACAATGCTGGTGTCACTATCCCAGACAATGAGGCATAAGATATCCACTTGAATTCTTGGATTTAATGGTTAAAAAAAAATATCCCTGTTCTCAACTATCAGTCCCTGAGAAGAACTGCTAGGAATGAAGCTGCATATGCCCTCAGGTGCATTTGCACCCAGGCCCAGTCAACAGCCACACCTACTTAGTAACTCAGCGATTGAAGCAGTGGTGTTTGCGGGTTTGGTGGTGTTTATTTATCTGCTTGGCTGGTTTTGTTTGCTTGTCTGTTTTGAGGAGTGTGTGTTTCTGTGTGTGTGTTTAAGTGAGTATAATCCTAATGTGCCACCAGTTTAAAGGTATTCGAAAATTACTATGACAGGAGATTTTTTTTTGCACTATTTTGTTGAAGTAGTCAACTTTAGTGGCTAGAAAGGGAATAAATGAGATGCATAAAAGTCACCCTTTCCTGCCAGTACTACATCAAATATACCCTTAGAAACTTTTCCTGATTCATGCATGAATTATACTAACAGATGTTGCATAAAGCAACACAAAAACATACAGAATAAAGCTGGTAAAACACAGAGAATCCTTCCCTTATGAGGTACATATGGTGATGTGAATTTATTAATTTATATACACATTTTTTCTGCTTTTTTCCCCTTTTAAATCCAGAAACACGGAAGAACAGGAAAATTATGATGCCCAGACCCCCAGAAGAAATCATTGTAACTAACAGATTCTGGAGGAAAAAATCCGGAGCTTTGGAAGCATGCTTTCCCCCTGGATCATGATTCATCTCTTTAGTCAATTAGATAAAGACGGAAGAAAATTTCAAAATGAACAAGATACACTTTCATGATTAAGTAGCACATATCAAAGTTTTCCCTAGAGCTTGCGCATGTCTTTTAAAGCAATATTCCTAACTATTCTAATACCTATAGATAGGTCTTGGAGGAAATCTGATTTATTTTAAATACAGTATTGTTTTTCTCTGTTATTAAGAAGGGATTAAATAAATAATTCTCTGCCATAATACCTAGGGAAAACTCTCACTTTCATAGTGAGAGTACACTACACTACATGCATGTAAGTATCTACACTGCATGTAAGTCTCACATTGAGCAATGTAACACTTGAGTCTTGTTACAATACAGTATTTTAATAACATTTCTGAGGAATTATTCTGAGGATACAGTTCTCTTTTCTCCTGGAAATCCAGTATCTTACCGTCATCAAATAAACAAAAAGTGAACTCTGAACTCTCATTAATTATAAACTTAAATAAAACAATCTATTTTTAAACTTAAGGATGGCATGATTTACAGTTATAATGGATCAATGAAGATTATTCACCACCAAAAATAACAATTTGTACTGATAACCCAGAATTTTAATATTAAAAAATGTATCCTCTTTTTTGTTTATTCTGTCATAATACCAGAAAAGCCAAGCACTGTGAATGTTATTACTTGGGAAACAAGCCTGTAGTAGCAGCTGAAATTAGTTTTAACTTAATGTTTTTAAGCAAAAATTATGGAAAAGCCCTGAAGATTGTCCAGTGTAGAGAAGAAGAAACAAGAATTCTCTTTTACAGGTGAAAAACTTCAGCACTGATGATTCACACTTGTTTTTTGGGATGAGTGAGATACATATGTGGTCTCCTGAAGTTATTGTGTGCAACGTGTATTTTTGAAAGCTTTGTACACATTTCAATACTGAATAACCATGACTCTTAACTGATGACAGAAAATACTTGAAGGGCCTTGAGATGCCATCTTAATGAACATCTAGATTTCTGCAGTCAACTACAATGACTATGATGACAGGTTACCATAAGGTATTTAAAAACCACCCAAAACTCCCAATGTGGCTCTGCAAAAATCTTTCCCATCTGGCATAATATGGGGATAGTTAATGTTACCAACTACAACTGGACATCTGTCATTGTCAGATGGCTGAGATGGAAACTATCCCTAACTGACTTACCCCAAGAGCAAGACTGCAAGGTTTGCTTCCTCACTGGAGACTAACCAGCAAGAATCATTCTCCAGGTCCCTCCCCATCAAGCTGTACTGTGAGATACATTCTCAGCAGCAGAAGAATCCCAGATAGGAGAGTTCACAGAGTATGGACTTTGCTAATTTACTGGAGCAATGCATGCCAATGTCTTACAGTTAGCTGAGTAGATAAGACTTAAAATTTTGGAGATGTAGAAGAAAAAGAGCACCACTTTGACATATGGCTCAAAGAAAACAACGCAAATTATAGATATAACTACATTTACTGGCATTCATTCAGTGCTGCTGCTGTATTTAAAAATTAAACTTAATTTTATAGAACTGTACTCTAGTGGTCTAGGTCAGCAATCAATTAAAGAACATCTCTCTACAGGACCAATGCAATATTCAGGTAAGCCAGTATCATCATCAATTAACAGGCCAAACTTTTTTTTTCCACCATAATTTGAATGCCAAGCCCATCTGCATCAACTTCAATGGACTTGGTCCTAGTGGGTGGGAGTATTGGAAAAGACTTTTCCTCAATTATCTGTCCAGAATTTCCTAGAAAACCTTCCTCACATTTCAGCATTGAAACAAATATTAAAAAAATCCACCTAAAAATGGGAAATATGCAATAAAAATTGTATCAAAATAACACAGAATTCAGGTTGAATTCTAGGCATCCAAGAAACAGGGTACGCATGAGAACAAAGATCTGCCCCTTCAGCACAGCCTGCTAGGAGAGACAGCTGCCACAGCTTTTCATTTTTTAAAAGGGGATAGGAGGAAGAAAGAGAGACTATTTTGGCAGCTTGAACAACCCTCTTTATCCCACAAACATAAATGTACTGCCATCAGTTGAAGTCAAAACTGCCTGAGAATCAGTACAGCAGCACATCAACGAGAGAAAAATCACACTGTGAATAGTAACAATAGGGACAGTTCTATATGTTGCTTTATGTAGCTCTTCTTGTCTTTCAATAAATGAAGTATCAATAGCAGTTGCTAAATCAGCAAGTGTTTCCAGTAGTAAAAGTGAATTTTACAGTTTAGACAAACCAGGCATGAATCAAATTATCTTATGATCAAAGTATACCTCAAACTGCTCAGGATTCTGCTGGCTGTACTTTTCACGCTGCAAGTCATACAATCCTGTGTTCTTAACTTAGCCAAAACTCTGGCTGAAGTCAACAGGAGTTTGGAGTAATTTAAAAGGACTGCACACACCCCTTCCTACAGAAGCTGCACATCCACAGTGAAGGGAAATAACCATCAGTTGCCACAAGATCTATTTTTTACTGGCACTATTACCAAATATCTATAAATATGGCTTAACTTACTTAAGAGCTCACCTGGGACTTGTACTCTTTGGACAGCTAGGAAAACTAATACAAAATCAAGGTATCAGTTCTCAAAAGCCAGTATCTGTATGTAACATTTTAAATTTCTGAACACTTATTTTGGCAGAGGCTACGGCAGGGCAGCAAAGGGACTGGCATTCAAATATAAAATGAAGATAAATCGATAAAAAACACTCAATACTGAGTGGTCAGAAATGCTTGCAATTAATACATTTAAATGAACACAATTTCAGCTGTAACTTCTGCTGTGTGCAGAGGCATAAAAACTGTGATCTACAGACATGAAAAAACTTTCTTAGGAAAAAAAAGTCACACACTATAACAGATACTGATATATATACATATATATACACAACTTCTTTGGGTTCCTAAGGCTGCTGAGATCAGAAAACATAATTGTGAAATTGAAATAAATCCCTGCAAGATAGGCAAAACCTCTGCAGAAAACTTCCACAGCATGAATACAAATTGACATACCAGAGCTATGAGACAATGCTAAAATCAGAGAATATCATTACAACGTTGAACTGTTAATCACCACTCACAATAAAACAACATATTTATTTCATTGGTAAAATCACAACGTGGGGAATAGGCTTTAGCTCTTCTAATAGCAGGCTGGTACTTGCACCTAATGGACATCTTCTGGGACCTGACAGGCAATTCATCTTAAGATAAAAACCTAACTTCAGTATGATGACTGCTCTTTAAGGCTAATGATTAATGTCATCAGGAACTCAAACACTGGTATACCCACAACAGCTGCCGGCCTGCTCACCTCAGTAATAATTCCAATAACTTTTTTGAAAGAGACACCAGCGTTTCGGAAGTTTACACGGCAGTGGTCCTCAGCAGAGGCCAAATAAAAAAGAAATAAAATATTTAAAACTCATGAACTCGCTTTGCTGTTACAGAGGAATCTAAAAATAGAAATACGTGGAACAAAGATACAGAGGCTTTTCTGTTCAAAAAGGGGAGTCCAGGAAAATTTGAGACCGCCATGAAAAACACACACTGATTAAAAAATAATTACGTCACAGGTTTCTCAGGATCTTGCTGAATCCCCTCCACGCGCTCCCTCCATGTCCACAGCCTGGCCGTCTCCCGCGCACAGCGGCCGCCCCGGGGAGGGCAGCGGAGACCCCCGGCGCCCTCGGCCGCAGCCGAGGCGGGGGCAGAGCCGCCCCCAACGTGCGGACATCGAGGGGAATGCGCGCACAGACCCGGCTTTCGGTAGGCGGCCCCCCCGCTCCGGCCGGCAGCTCCCGGCGTTCCGCGCCTCCCCCTTCCCGGGCCGTGCAAGCCGGGGGATCCCGCGGGGCTGGCAGGCACACCGCGCACGGCTGCCGGTGGCAAGGGTAGAAATGTCCCCCTTCGGCATCCCCTCTTTCCTCCTGGCCTCTTCCCTTCCCCTCCGCGCATCTGCATTCTCCTTTCCTCTTCTCCTCTCTCCCTCCCCGCGATTCCATCTTCCCTCCTCGCTTTTCCCCTGCCCCTCCTCGCACCTCTACCGACACCTCCTTACCTCCCTCGCCTCGCCCTGCCTACCCTCCTCTCCCTCTCCCGCCCGCAACCCGACGATGGCCAGCTCGCCGGAGCTGCAGCCACCGCCGCCTCCCTTCCCTCCGGGCTAGGAGCCGCGCTCACACACACACACACACAGGCAGGCAGACGCCGCGCGGACACGCGCATCCTGGCGCTCGGAGGTACCTTATCCAAACCGCTCCCGCTCCTCCGACTCGCAGCGTGCGCTGCCAGCTCTGTGCGCAGCCCCGGCACGTCCAGTCCCCTTCCTCCTCCTCCTCTTCCTCCTTCTCTTCCTCCTCCCCTACTTCCCTCGCCGCCCGCCCCCTTCGCCGACGCCAAAAGAGGGGGGCAAAACAGCCGCCCGCCTCGTCCCGCTCCGCCCCGCCCCGCCTCGTCCCGTCGTGCCCGTCCCGTCCCGCAGGATGAAGCGCTCCGTGCGGAGGCTCCGCGGCCGCCCCCGGGGCCCCCGCCCTGCCGCGCTCGGGTTACCCTCCGCCTGCGAGCCTCTCCTGTTACGATGCTCGCGGCGGGCGGGAGGAGAGGGAGCCGGGACCGGGGGCGGGCGAGCCCCGTCGAGAAGGAAAGGAACGCGGCCCCGCGGCTCGCCTCCGGAGGGTGCACAGGGCGGGAGCTTCACTCCGCCGCCACCTCCGGGGGTTTCCAAGCCGCGGGTTTCGGGTTGTTTTCTTTTTGTTTGGTTTTGGTTTGATTTTCTTTATTGGTGTGGTTTGGCTTTTTTTTTTTTTTTTTTTTTTTTTTTTTTTTTATAGGTAGTGCTGCTGTCCTGGACTTCTTCAATGTTGCCTTGAACCCAAATATGCTTGCAAGGATTCCCATTGATGTGCTATCCTTCCTGTCAAGAAGCTCTGCCTTTAATTTTTGGTTTCAATACAAGCTTAATTATCCCCTCAGCTCCTGTGCTGGAGATGAGGAACAACTGACTCTTTCTTTAAGCTGGACATGGGAACAATTAACTCTCTCTTAGACCTGCTCATTGGTTTGTAGATCTCATCTCTGCACATCATTACATTTCCTGGCTGAAGAGCTGTAGGTAGCTCTCATGGGGACCTTTGTCCACAGACTGCTCTGCGCATCTTACTGTCTTTGATGCACTCCTGAGCATGACCCTGATCTAACAGATCTAAATTTGAGTTGAAGAAATACACAGGATTTAAGATGTGATCAAAGCATGGATTCATACAGTGGCACAACAATATTTTTCCTGGACAATACTTAATGAGGATTTTTTGAGCACAGGAGGTGATGTTTTTATGGTCTAGTATAACCCTGAGATTTTACTCATACCAGCTCAGAGCCCACCATTTTTAATGACTGTTTGTCCATGTGTGTTATTTTACATTCATCTGTACTGGATTTCTGATATTGAACATTCAGTCTCATAATGTCCAAGTATAATTCTTCACAATCTTTCCTCTTGTTACTGCCAAATAAATGCATTTTGATGAACTTTGTTATTTGAGTCCATTCCCAGGTAAGGCATAAGTACATTGAACAGCACACTGCAACACTGACTCTTGAAGAACTCTACACCATCCAGCACCTCCCTCTCTTGTGAGAACTGGTGATTTATTCCTGTACTTTGAATTTTATCTTCTAAGCAATTACTGAGCTATACCAGGGCTTTCCCTCTTGTTGTTTTCTCTGCTTAGTCCCCTTAAAAGCCTTTGTCAAGAACCTTTTAGACACCCAGTCTGATACGGACATTAGATCACCCTTATCCACGTTTTTGTTGACCTTTTCAGAGCCCTCCAAAAGGTTTGTTTAAGGCAGGACTTTACAGCAGCAATGTTGACTCTTCTTAGATAGATTGCAGTAAGTGTCCTTTAGTTCTAACCCAATTAGCATCTCTGTATTTGGACAGTACAGGCATGAGGTTTGCAAACCTCTAGCTCTTCAGTCTGTATTGAAGTTTAGTGTCACATTTTCCACCCTCCACTCTTCAGTTGCCAGTGTTTTAAATTGGAGGTTACATGCTGCTGTTGATAATTCAGCTGCTGCATTCTCTGTTGAGAGCTCAAGGACACAGATGCTCACACAGAGGCATGGTTGCTACCTGAACACTATGAGATAATGAAAATTGTTTATAATAAAAGTTAATGGTATAAGGAAACTGAGCCATACACGTGTAAGTGCAGACATGTAAGCTGGTGCTATTAATGTAAGTAAGAAGCTGTCCTAATAATCAACTACACATGGCCACAGCCCTCTTTGCAAATATATGTGTCCAAAAGCATGCAAGAGTATGGTACAGACAAAACCCCACCAAGGGGTTTAACCAGGGAACTGTCTGCCATTCTCCCTACTGGCAGACATCTGTTCTCTCTTTTTTAGACTTTGTTGTAAATTCTCTGGACAAAGGATGGGCTCTTTAATGAACATTTTTTACTTGCCACTAGCATGGGGCACAGGAAGGAGGAAGAGAGATCAGTTCTGAACAGAGGTGCTTCAGCTGCACCATCTAGGAATGTCCCCAGGAATGTCTGCAATGCAGTTATCTGCCCACACACAGGACTCCTAGCCTTTGTCCTTCTAGGATAAGGTGCTAGAATCACAGTACAGAATCACAGTCCTCATTCAGCCTATTTGCAGAGAGCAGACAAGACAGGGAGCAAAGGAAAGCTGCACTTGTGCATGGATATGCATTGCTGATCCTGCCTGCCATCCTGTCCTTCAGACATAAGAGTCTGTACTCCCACAGATAGGCATGCCATCCAAATGGCAATATGGGGATGTGGAGGAAAAGAGGAAAGGAGCATGGGAGTTGCATCCTTTTTGTATGTTTCACAAGCCTGACCACCCTTTATTTGGTTTTTAGGAAATTCAGCTGCTAGAAACAGAATAAGGCAGTTAACAGAAGGAAGGAAGGGAAATAAATTAGTGGTTTTTACTTGTGGACACCTTCAGAACTACGCAGAAAGCTCACTTCCAGGCCTCAGAATCATAATTAAAATAAGCATTGTGAAGTGTCATGCTTTCCAAAGACCCCAAGTTTTGGAGACTGACAGTAGTGGGCTGTGGAGAAAAATCTGTGGAAACCAATGATGTTACACTGTCAAATGGGGAATTTCAGAGCTCCTCTTCCTGGATTCACACACCTCTGTCTTATTGTTCCAACAATTACCTTTCCTGCTATCTGGACTCATACAAGATTGGACTGATGCATGTGACTACAGCACAGATTTTCTTCCATTAGGTAAAGCAGTATCACAAATGAGACTGATGCAGTTTGTTAATGCTCCATATTTTTTTTACAGCATTACAGAGAGCTTTGGGTAGGAGGAAGGAGCAATTAATCTCCTCCAGAATGCAGTCTTCCCTTATTTTTAGTGTAATGTTAAAACACCTTTACCTAAATAGTGAATTGCAAAATCAGTTGGTATTGTCCTAAAAACTCTGAAAGGATAAAGAATATAAAGATAGCAGCATTAACCAAATATTTGTCAAGAAAGATAGTTATTTTTAACACTCACATGACAGTTCCTCACTTGTCACTCTAATTCAGGCCTGTTTTATGTACTTATGAACTGAAAAGTTGTTATACCCAGTACCACCTCTTTCCTCCTCCAATGACTGACCAATTTACATCCCAAGACTGTGCTGAACATGTTGAAAAATTGACAAAAACAGATTCTGAGATTAATGTGGAGTCTTGGAGAACATCAAGGAAATTCAACTGTGTATCTGAACTTCTGCTTGTAGGGGACTGCAAAACTGAGTGTGTTTTTCTACATCTGCAGCCTGTGAACATGAGGACTAGTGCCACTGAAGTCAGTGGCAACAGCAGATGCTCAACATCTCTGACAACAGGGCCACGTGCTTATGTGAGACCTTGTTGTTATACAAAAAGGCTCTTATTCCTGCTCTTTTTATCTCTGCCATATAAACTGACCTAGTTTGCAATCTGCTTCTGTACAGATATGTGCTCTTCCATAGACAGAAAGAGGATGGAACCATTGCCAACAAAGACTGCCTAGAGTTAGAAAGGGGAAGAGACACAAGGCGGCTCAGGATGGAGAGATAAAGAGAAGGAAATTAAAGACAAAGATGTTTGGAGGAGAGGAGAGAGATATAAGGAGAGAAAAGAGTGAAGCTGTATCAGTTTCTGCTGCTTCTCCTTTATTCAGGAGACAGAGAAGTTACTCTGCTTTTGGACCTTGTCAGTATAGGGGAGCTTGGTTTCAGTGAGGTAGATTTTTTTATTGTTATGCAGTGAACCTTCAAATGGAGAATAATTTGAAGAGGATACTTCTTCCTATTATAAATTTTTTCAGGCTGCTCTTTACGGCCCAGCACACTATTTGTGTTCTCTATGAACTCTAAAAGATGCTGAGGGCAATCCAGAACAAAGAAAGGAAGGAAAATACTGTGGTAATGATGCTGAATATGCCAGGCACTTTCATAATGTTTATTAAATGAAATTCAGTCCTGAAAGGTGATGTTTAATATGGTAGCCTCCACACTGAATTCTACTGAATATGAAAAATGAATTTTGCTTGGGATGCAGATTTTTAAGTGTCTTAGACTGGCTGTCAGAAATTTTGTGATTAATTTTCCTTTTCTTGTGAAAAGGAAAATTCCTTCTTTCTCTGACTGCAGAAGAGCATGGAGATGAGCTGGATGAGGGAATGCACCAGCTTGTAATGATATGTGTGAGATGAAAATGGTACTTCAGTGTATTCTCTGTGCATTTATAAAGCTAATGAATGCAGAGATCCACCAGGCAGTTAGGAGAAGAAATGTAGGAAGTTTAGGGGTCACATTCATAAATGCTTTATATTCAGTGCAGGGATTAAATGTTGTGAATTACAGAGACAGGGAGCTGCTGATAGAGAACTGACTGGAGATCCTTGTTCTATTCCTGTCATTGCTGTTGACTTGTGATGTGACTGAAGGCAAATGACTTTCCCTTATTTGTCTGTATGAGTTGATAAGTTTTAGGATAGGTACTTCTGGTTAGTGGGAATTGGCAAAATGTAATAGGACTTCAGCTGTGGTTAGAGAGTTCAAATAGAAAAAGTTCATACATAGAGTGAACTTAAAAATTCCTTTCTGAAGTTATTCACCTGACTAACAGGCTCGTTTATGCACATCTATTATGTGGCGGAATAGCTTGGCAAGATCTCTATCAGCCACTCACTACATGAGAAATCTCATTGGTTTAAATGTGAGTGTGTAATGTTTTAGTATTGGCTCCATAAACTGAGTCACCATCAGCATACAAACTATGTGTACACCCCTGCAAGCACTTAACACACAGTATAATGTGTTTTACTGAAAGCAACTCTGTCACGGGAGTAATACCCAGCAGAAACTGTTTCTGTCACCTACACCCACGTTAAAAAGTTACCCTGTTCTGCAGTTGAAAAACCAGCCAAGTTTCACTGGCATCATGTTCTCTTCGACACACGGGAATTGTTAGTTTCCCTTCACAAGAAATCCAATTAAGCATTCAGTACCTGTAGTATTGTAAGAAAAAATCTATTTTATTGCAGCTTTCAGGAATGCCACTGCATAACCAACTCATGGATCTTTCCTCCTTGTGGAAAATGCAGTCATGGCAAATCTGGAGCTGTAAAGTTTCACTTAAAGTTCTTTACAGTCTTGTTGCAGCTAGTGTTTCTGCTTTGATTCCTCCTGTCTTATCTTTCTCTCATTGTACCCTCGTTCACAATAGCCCCTGTTTCTTTCCCCTATTGTGACTTCCCCTTTGTGACTCCTTTCAGTCTGCTTCTTTTCCTAAGGGTAGAAAAAAATTCCATTCAGTAGTATCCCTCTTTTATTCTACAAACCACTCTTTCAACTCAGCTTTATCAATAACACCAATACAAGGCAGGCCTCAAAGATGTTTTGCCATGTCCAGCTTGCCTGATTGAGCCATATGATCCTCAGGCCAGTAAGTGAATCTCTATATATTTTTCAAATTACTGTCTCCACAGGAAGAGCCATATAAATACAGCACTACTTGTTACCACAGCATTACATATTCTACACTTATATCAAGTGGTGGGGCATGATAAACAGTACTGCAACAATTATGTACAGTTGCATATTGTTTCTGCGATAGAGTGGGCATAGCAAAAAAAAAAAAAAAATTAAAGAACAGTCTTTATTTTAGAAATAGGGAACCTCTGTAACTCTTCTATACAATACTTGAATAGCATATTCTCACAAAAAGCATTTGTTTGTGAACTAAAGAGCTTGATCCAAAGCCCAATGGAGACTCTTCTAATGCATTCAATAAGCTTTGGATTAAGTCCTTCCTGAGGAACAGATGCAGCCTTTTATTCACTACCAGTGGAACAATAAAAACAAGACAAAGAATAAAGTTGTCTGCAGAGAATAAAGCAGTGTTGTCCTACAACGGCTTAAATACATTAGGCTCTATAGTTAAAAGAAAGTACTGTAGAGCTGGTCAGATTGTTTGTGTAGGCAATTCACAAAATGTACAGTCCAGAAATGTGTAAGTATCTACACATAAACACCCATACATAATATATTTCACTGATTATTCAACTTTGTAGTATTTGCAAAAACTGAGTTATAAATACAACTATAAATTCCAGTAATTCAAGCTAAGATAACACAGAAGTAATTTGTTGATGTTAATGATCAGAACTGTGATGGAAGAAGGAGCTGGAAATTTTTTATGACATAGCTCTTAGAGGGATCTGAAATGTTTACTGAGACCTGGTCTTAAGACAGGCTTTCCTTTAGTAAGTTCATCTCATTCAACATAACGATTACTTATCTGGCCCATGATGTTATCAAAATACAGGCGATAATGGGTGCTGATTTGCAGAGACCTCTCCTGCCCCTGCAGGAAAAACTGGGGCCAAAATCACCCCAGGAAAAAGAGTCTGATAAGGGAGATAAGCAATTATGGGAGATATAGAAGAGCGGACTAAAGTAAAAGTGACAGCAAACAAGAGGAACAATTAGCAGAAATTGAGCTTTAGCAGAAACTAAGCGGGGTGGGAACCTGGGACTTGGAGCAGAGGAAAAATATGAAGAGAATGTAATCAGAGGCTTTCAGTAGGCCCCTGCAGATCTGGTGAAACAATCTAGTGAGAGAGAAAGAGTGAAAAGTATGTTAGAGAAAGAGTGAAAAGTATGTTTTTGAAACACCTGCATGGATTTAAATTGGAAAAGAAGCCTGATTAGAATAGATTGCAGTCACAGCAAAAAAAGACCTTCAGATGAATATGTGCAGAGAAACAAGGTGGATTTTGAAAGAACTCTCAGTGGAATTTGAGGAACTATTAATGTCTGGGGCAAGAAAATGTGATGAGCAGAAAAGGGCATTACATAAAACTTTAACCAGGAAAGGAAAAAGAGAATCAAAAACTGATGACTAATACTACACTAAGCAACTTCTGTAATTTTTTAAAAACAATAACATTTAAACTTTACCTGCTCATATTGAAATGTTCCTAGCCTTTTCAGCTCACGAGTAGCAGCCTCCAAAACAGGTCAGTTTTTAAAAATTCTGTATATCTAATTGCTAGGCAAAGCCAACACAGTAGTTACTTCTGTTCCAAACATGAACTAAATAGAGAAAGGCACATTTTGTCATGACATCTTTTCCTGGAGCATTGCCACAGATGTGCTCTAACAAGAATAAAGAAGAGAAATCCTTCTGCCTTTGCTTTTACTCCTACATGGGGAACTCTGTGAGCCTCCAGTGGCTGAAATCCCTACTACACAGAACATCAGGACCCTCTTCCCTACTTCTAACATTTTCACCTTTATGTTACTACAGTCTTAGTGAATGGTCCTGCAAATTCTCGACCTTTCAATCTTCTGAGTTTTGCACACTGAAGTGCTAATCTTCAGCAGTTAAGCTGCCTTCTCAACACACTTTACCAGGCCCTTGAAAAAGAAAAGCTGGATGCTTATTCCTTCCTGAAATGGTGCTAAATGCCTCCAACTGGAATGTGTCGTCAGCTGCAAAGTGGATGGCAACACTAGAAATGACTGAGAAAACCAAGACTACCTAAAGGTTCTCAGAAAATCAGAGACAAATGGATAATATTTCAAAGAAGTAGGTAATAGTTTCAAAGAAGAAATTTTTGTCTCATAACTAAGAATATGATTTTTCCTCTCAAATAAAAGTATCGCAGCTTCCTAAAGATGTGTCCTTTTCTCGAATTAGAAAGGAAACAGGCCCAGTGACCAAACCTATGGTAAGCTGAAGGATTGGCTGTCCCTGCAATAAGCTGAGGTCTTAGCTTCACTGTGTTTTCTGATCATCAGAATTGCAATCAGGCAAAATGAAGCTATAATAAGATGATATGAGAACCTGATAATAGCCTGATAATAGGTCTGCTGATTAAATACACACTCTGCTTTATGAAATCCATCTCTGCACTACAAAACTGATGTGCATTTTAATGTCTAACTCACTGTTGGAGCAGGCAATCTTACTTGTCTTTGGATATGGAGGTAGGGGGGCATGTTTTACACAGGTGCCACAGCTTGGCAGTGTTTTTACTCAGCTTAGACAGTTTTCATGCAGAGTCACAAAAATAAAATTACAATATGGGGAGTCAAACATGTTTGATCACTTTGAATGACTGATAAGTCTCTGGTTTCCCTGAGCAATGTTGCCTGCCTCCATGATGATACAAAGATGCACTCGAGAATAATTAGCAGAAATAACTGGGAATGAACTCTTAGCTGTGTGCTGTGACATGCAGCTCAGTAACTCAGATGAATTCTCCTCTCCATCACCCTGCCTAGCTCTGCTGACTTCAGCATGAGGTAAGCTTTGGACAGGACCAGAGATGGACAGTACAGCCTGGGAAAGCAGTGATGACAGCAGGTGGGAGCCAGCTGGGGAAAGCATCAGTTGCAGAAAATAAACTATTTTGCTCTTTGAAGTTGGCTGGTACCTTGCCTTGGTGTTTTGCTGCATACTGTGAATGAATTTCAGAAGTACCTGATAATGGCGGGCATAGAAGTGAGATAGATATATCTGAAACTGCTTGAAGAGTCAGGAAGAAGGGGATATAAGGCCATGCAGGCTTACACTTTGAAAAATCCCAATGATTCCAGATGACAGGGATTTTTGCTGTCTGGGCTGACAATCTTCAGATACTTGTACTATGCGGAAAAAAAATATTTCCATTACAAACTGATCCAGAGTACTGAAAATATCAAAGCCTCTGCCATTTTGAATTATATGGGAAGTTTTCATCCACAACACATTTATGGCAGCAGGACAGGAGGAAGGATGAGGGGAAGGGGCATATCCTAGATCTGCTTGAATTGTTTGTTTGTTTTTAAGCAGCTGCACCGTGAAATTAATGAATTTTTTCCATAAACTTCTGGACTTACTTATGTTCTTTGGTAATATAACATTTTATAACACCAATGAAGAAGAAAATTAATGTTCGATATTTCTGATAAAATATGACACCAAAATATTAGCACTGAAAGACAAATTCAGCCTACTGCTGATCTTTTCCATGGTCCTAAAGGTTTTGTTGAAATTAGAAGTTGTCCACCAAGATAACCTCTTAATCTCCTGTACAGCAGTATTACGGAAAAAACAAATGTTGTTCATGTACATCTTCCTTGTTACCAGTCAGCAGCAATAATGGTAGAAATATAAAGACAATCAGCTGCAGTTTATGCTACTCCCACACACATACACTTTTTGAGCAAAAGCTGCAAAAATGGCTCAGTAGTAAAGTACACTCTATTCTGAACTTGCACTCTAAAGAGACTGCAGGCATAACGGGATGAAGCAATGCAACAATGAAGAGGCAGCATTTTGCTATTTAGAAATGTAGGAAGAAATATAAAAAAACCCTTCAAGATTACTCACAAAATTTGTCTTGTTCAACAATAGCTCTAATTTGGCTTGTTCAGAGCATGTTACATAGAATGGCTTTTAGGGAGAACAACAAATTCCTCCTCTGGTGAGGGAGACTATTCCAAGTGTAGCACTTATTTACTGATCCATATCCTGTCTTCACTGGTTTTGAATATCATTATCTATTTGATATAAGAATTTTCTACACTTAATTGAAAGCTATACTAATTACCATTTCCTTGAATCGTACAGTCAATAGAACAGTCAGGACCTAAGTATAGCTTGTTGCTTCTTTGTTAATAGTTCATTAGAGGGAATGGAATTTCATGATGGCCCAGGCCTTCGCTTGGAGTAAGTTGTTTGTTGAAAATAACACAGATATGAGGATTTCACTTTCTTGTTTCTATTAATTGAAAATATTATTGAAACAATACTGAAACAATGTCTACATAGATTATTTTTGGAGTGGATCTAGAACTGAGAGTTTTCTTATGTGAAAATAACATTGCCCATTTGCCATTTTAACAACAGAAAGGACTATCATTTTGGATATCTCTCTCAGCAAACTTGGAAGAGTTTATAACCAGCTCTTCCATATAATCTTTGCCTCAAACACAGGATTGTCCCTTCCACAAATTGTTAGCACTTTATTAAGGAAAATTTTAGCTCTTTGTCATTTTCTATGACTAAATTAATCTTTTTTCCATGTGGGTAAGGATACTCTCGTGGACTTTATTGACTTTCCTGTGCTGGCATTTTGCTGATTCTGCTCACGCTACATTAGTAGCAACACTGAGTCAGCCTCCCTTTTGCAAAATTGTGTCATTAAACCTCTTCCTTCAGTGGGGGTCTTTATTGAAAAAATGACACCTCTTTTTCAAAAGCAAGGCGGAAACAATGCTAAGTCAGATTTTGTTCTGTGTGATGTTACACTCCCAAGCATTTGAGGTACTATGTTATTAAAACAAATTGCATTCCACAGTCATTGAACATTTTCCCCCTCTTCCTTAAGTATGACCTTAACTTAAGCTAGAGAATGTTACGGGCTGATTAAACTCCAGCTGAGAGCTTTCCCAGCAGCCCTAGAGGTCCTGCTTGTGACATTAGAGCTGCCATGAAGCAGCTACACTGAGCAGAGCACTGATAGCAGCCAGGGAACAATGTCTGGGAATGCCTGTGCAAGTCCATGCTCCAGCTCCAATCAGAATAATTTAAATATCTGATTTAACCATAACATGAAGGGGTTTCATTTTGACTTATTTGCACTATCAAGTTAGACCTTACTTTTATTTCTTGTGTTATAAATTATTTCCTTAATGAAAAATAGTTTATTATTGACTGCTATCTCTGAGGTTGCATTGACTTGCTGCTTTTATAGATTTAACCTTAAATTTGGTCATTGTTTTTGATACCCAGGAGTGTGAAATTCTGTGTTATGTTGTCGTTCTAAACTGCTAATTTAGAATGTAGTACATGTAGTCAGATTCATATTTGTTATTAGTAGATCTGTTTTGTTTTGGTATTTTTAAAATATTATCTTGTTCCAGCACCATTTGGATTTTATCAGGACTGTAGAAAATAAAAAAATAAAGCCTATATGAAATCTGTATTTTGAGATTTTTTTTTTGCTAGTAAAAGAAAGAAGTAAATATTTTAAGAAAAATCAAAATGTGTTTTCTGTTTACATTTTCCTCATTCAAAAAAAGAAGATTTGTGCAGATGCTGACTTGAAGTGATTATTCACCATGGTCTTTAAGATCTTAAAGGTAGCTGATGTGAGCTTCTCACACTAGTTTTCACTTACAGACCAGAAAAAGACAAAAATTTGCTGCATTTTATCTTTAAATGCTTCTCTACAGAAATTTAACTAACTGTAATTAAAAAATCCCAATCAAATCTACTTTTATAGTAGATGTATGAAATATGTTGAATCAGTCTCATATGAACCTATTTAAGAGCCTAGATTGCTGTTTAATTTAAAGAGTGTGAAAAATTAAAATAAACATAGATATTGATATGGCCTATGTATACTCAAGTTTGCATCTTTAAATATGTCTAGTCTATAGTGTAAAATTTTTGGAGACACTCTATTTTTTAAAATGGTTGGTTTTGGCTTTAGACAAAAACTTCTTCAGCAATGTTGGCCACTGTGAAGATGAATGAATATCTTGGCCCTTCAGGAATTCACTTGTCCATTCACTGCCTTTCCACTTTTCATCTTACTGACAATTCTGTTTGCTGCTGTTGAAAGCACAAAGCTGCACATGACCACATCAAGAATGACAAAGAAAAATGAGTATTCCTGTCATGGCTTTTCCAGCAAAACAGTGTTTCCACATGCCACCCCACTACACCAGGCTATCAGGAAAGACACTTGGCAAAACTTTTCAGACACTTGCCCTCCTCATGCTGACAAGCTGTTCACAGGAAGCTGCCCTGCAGACGAAAGGAGGTGGGATAGCAGTATTTGCAGGGGAGCCTGAGAAGAAGAGAATAGAACATGCAAGGAAAGATGTGTGGGAGACTGACTGACAGTGAGGAAGGATAGAGCATTGGTTTGACACCATCTTCCATGAATTGCCAGAATTATTTAACCAAACTTTTCAAGAGATTACTGTTGTTGAAAATCCTCCTAAACCTAACTTTTACATGGGACTTGTAGATATCTTGAAAGAGCCCTGTGGAAGCCAAGTGAATATAGTTTACACCAATGGGGACTTCTGTGCAAAACTACTCCCAGCATGACAAGGTCCTTGCAGCTGAAGATGTGATGCACTCCACTGAGTGTGGAGTCCATCAAGAACTATGTTTGAGCACAGTGCAGATCCCTGTGCCTCCCACAAGGTCACGGTGAGAGGAGACTTACCCCTGCACCCTCCTTGGCTTCAGAACTTTCACAGGAGCATGGTCCCAATGGGTCCCTCAGCATCATAGACAATCCTCCTGCACCTACAAAACCAAAGACATTTATTGTCCATGGGAGAATACGCACGGCTGAGAGGTTGCTTTGCTTTGATTGGATCCATTTCTACCCGCCACGCTCTGTCACCAACCTGGTGTTTTGTCACTGTTGTTAAAAAACATAGAAAGGCTACAAAAACTGAGACTGACAAATATCTTTGCCAGCTGGAAACAGCTCTGTGTGCTGGATAGAGGCAGCTGCCTCTATGGGGAAAATGCAATGGGTGCTTAGTGTTGACACAGTGTGCAATGGTTCAGGAAGAACATACTCCATTTCAGACCGCTCAGTGGCCATCCCTCTCCCTAGGGTGATTCCCAGTGGCAGAGCTGCCCTGGTTGCTGATGGGGTGGTGGGATGGCCCTTGTCACCCCCAGGCAGCTCCAGTCTTGTCACCCCCAGGCAGCTCCCAAGACACTGATTGCTCTGTGCTCATCAGTGTTGCTGAGCTGAAGGTGTGCCTGTGCTCACACCCTGTATGAGCTTCTCCTGTCTCTAGGAGAAGCCAGAGGACTTTTCATCACTTCTGTGCATCCAAAGGGCAGGGCGAATAAGAAGATCTAGACCCCTAACTAAGAGTATGTCATTAGAGAATGCTGTTTTGTCATGCAGACAGTAGTTACCACTGCTTATTGTCAGTCAGGTCACGTCAGGTCACAAGCACAGCTCGCAGGGCATGGTGTGAGCAGCCTTTCTGGGAGAATCTCTGCACTTTTATTTCTGCTTCAAGCCTAGGTCTTGAAGAAGGTAAGAACATATCCATTGATCTCACTTTCAGGGACAATCTTGTTCAAGCATAACTAGCCACAGACAGATGCTTGATTGCTTTCAGAATTTCCATAGCAATGGCAATAATTAAATAATGTTGGGTTAGAGTCAGATTAAATCAGTGAATATTTTCTAAGTTGTGAAATTAAATTATAGGGGTTACATGATCTCCTCCACAGAGAAACAGATGTGTAAGGATTTGTGTATCATCTCCAGTAGCTCTGCTGAAGGTACACATTCATACAGGGAGTACATTGAATAAAGTTCTTTATGCTACCACAGCACAGTGAATTTGAAATAGGTCTCTCATGTAATAATACATCTTGAAATGGCTCTGCAGCCCTTGGTCAATACAAGGATAGTTATTCATGCCCTCTACTGCCACTTGAGTCTATAATCTTGAGTCTGTCTCTTCAACTCACTACTGTTTGTGTATGCACCACTGTCGTGTTATGATTACTTGTGCAAAAAGGATCTGTGTTTCAGAGATGGCCTTTGCATATTTGTTGCTCCAGTGGACAGTGGCACATGCTAACAGTGTTACCTTGAGCTGTAGTTGAGAGTGACTTTCACTATAGACCTTCATATTTCCTTCTAACAATATTGGCTGGTTGCAGCTTCAGTTAGACTTCTTTTGCTCTGGGAGAAGAATATTAAAAGTGCCAGTGGAACTTATATGCCCAAAAAATCCTGAAAATGCTTTTAACTTTTTCCAGCACAGGTTCTCTGGAGCTGAAACTTCCTCTTCCTACCTGCTGAGCTATGTTGTCCATGTAGCCCACAGAGCCAATAGATAGCCCTCATGAAGGCTTGAGAACTGCATTAAAACCAATGTGAGTAGTAATGGAATTGAGACTTTTTTTTGGTGTTCCCCACAATCTGAAACAGTCAACAAAGTCAGAACTCTAGTCCTGTGACTTTACAACAGGATTGATTCCTTCTTTGCATTCATCTCTATGCTCTAGGGGGCTCCCATGGAGTATTGCTGCTTTGGAAGTGAGGCTACAGAAAAAAACAACTAGCTTATTCTGCTCTGGGTTATTTTTTTCTGATTTTTTTTTTCCTTCCAGTTCTCTTTGATAGCTTTATTCATGCTAATCTCAGGCCAAAAGGATCCTCCTTTTTATATATCTATATATAACATTTCAGCATAATGGGTTTTTGATTGTCTACTGATAACTATATGCTCTCCTGCTTTCTAAAACCAGATGTGAAAGAGATCTGTGTACCTTTTTTTATCATTTCACTAAAACTTCCCTTCATACCCAAGCTACTGTGCATCTTTTTCTGCAATGTATTTGGAATTGTGAAGCCTTTTCATGTTATCCTTGAATAGATGCCTCCACATTACCTTGTAGCTGTCAGACTGGATCAGAGGATGGGGACAGTTAGTGCTGAAATATCTAAGTCCATATTATAAATACTTCCAGGATTTAATGTCAGGCTAGATTTAGTCCGATTCCTTGGACTGAATGTTACCATACTGCCATAAGGAATACTACTTAATTTGAATATTTATGTTTATGCTATGGTTTATAAAGTATTTAATGTGATCCTGCAGGAGAGTTTCTGGTTTGGTTTCCTCCAAAAGCACTCTTGCATGTGAGTCAACAGTACATCTGTAGTGTGAATCACTCCACATCTGAATCAACTGCAAATGTGGTAGAGGAGAGAGGGATGAGTTCACTAAAAACCATACTACTCCTCTCTGATGAAATGCTTATGTATGTGCAGCCTAAGCCCAGCAAGAAAGTGTAGCCTGGTGACTAGGATGCTCAGTGGAAATGTGGGTTACCTAATTTCACACTTGTGCCACAACTAGCATTCTGCATACCCCTTGGAAGCCACTGGTATTGTCTCAAGTTCTCCACTTGTAAGACATATTCCCCATTGATGAGGCAACATTTGAAAGATTAAGGAGAGAGTATTACAGTGGTAATGATTGTACCTTGCTAGAAAAAAGTCATGAAAGTCTGAGGCCTAGAAATTAACATGCATAAGGAAATTATACATTTCCTACACATCTCATAAAATAAATAAGTATCATGAGTAGGCTTCATCCCTCACTGTTTTTGGTACAGGCCATATCTGCCATAGCATTGACCTCAGATTTGATTTACATGAAGGATATGGTGACTTCATAATCACTCTTGGATAAAAAAAAATAAATATCCAAGCATGTTTACATCCATGAACATGTTATAAAGGCTATATACCTTTATATATATATATATATATATATATATATAAATATATATATACCAGTTCCTGCTGCCATTAGCACAGCTAAGTTTTTACATTTATAATCATCTGTACAGCAGTGATGAAGTAACTCAACCAGAACAGCTGCAGGGCAGCTCCATCAGCACTGTTGGGGCTCAGTGGCTTTTCATCCAACACTGTGCATGTTAGCTCCACTTCTGTGCAGCACTGTGCTGACTTTTTTGTTTCCTTTTATTTGCTGTTCACGCCAACTGTGAGTAGGGTTTGATAGGTGACAGGAGTTTTGCAATAAAGATGACCAAATAATACTACAGGAATGAAGCTGAGCTAAAAGTTTTTCCTTAAGAGACATATCCATGCAGATTTGGGAGAGAAATCAAGGTGCAGATAATTAGAATTAATTTGGGCTCTCACCAGCATCAGCCAGTAAAGAAAGGAACAGATATTGTCAAGACAGGAAGGATGAAATTTGAGTAAAAGTCCAGTAGTTCCTGGTGATTTATTTGCCAGTGAATGTGCAAAATATGGATGGAGAAGAAAGGTACTGATGAGGATTCTGGAAAACTGCTGTTTCCCACTCATTGCTCTCAACAAAAAAGGGAAGATTTTTATCCGCCTGTTCCTGAATCGCAGTTCTTCATGGTTAGCACTGTGACCACAAGGAAGCACCTCTGAATGGGCTAGCTTTGGCCTGGGGCCACCACACTCATCTCAAGGGTCCTTGCTCCAGCAGTCTCAGTCTCCCAAACACTTTGAGTTTCTGTTCTACTTCCACAGAAGCTAGACAGAGAAGGGAAACTTTAAGGCGCAATCCAGCTACTGAAGTATGTAAACTCTCTGCAGTAACCCAAAACTCCCTTAGAAAACCCAGGAACTGCAGACTTAGGATCTTAATTTTGATATTTGTTTTAGTGACAGAGAGCTCTGTGTTTTCAGCATACAGATTCCATTGCTGTGTTGTTAAACTATCAGGAAACAAACCCAAACCTATGCCATATAGCCATTAACACTGATGCAGTCTCTATCCATCCAAAATCTGGCAGCCTACATCCTCTTGTCAAAGGAATTGGTTAGGAGCAGGTTGTAGCATAACAGAAACTGAATCAGAGAACAGTTTTAGTGCAAATATGTGTCTCTTCCGAGGAAAAGGCAGATAAAGCACTTAAGAGTATTCACCAGGAAAAGTAAATCAAGCTTACTTCATTTCTCCAAAGATAGTAATTTTTGTCTGACCGAATCAACCATCTGCTTGCATGCCGATGGATCAGTTTATTCTCTTTCACTGAGACAGTTTGCTTGTGGGAACACTTCTAGTCCTTTTCAAAGCCAAGGAACATTGTTACGTGTCCCAAAAGCACAAACTACTACTCCTAGATTGTTCCTTTCTCCCTTCTGCAAGGTGCTTGTATCCCAGATCTATTGGCCAGTCTGCTGTTCACCAGAGTGCTTCCTGCCCTATTCAGACTGGAAGGGGACAGAGCAGCTCAAACCACATAAATCTTGGATCATCATTTAACTTGGTTTTGAACAGGCCAAGGGGGCAATTTATTAGACCAACTATTTTCACTTGACTTGGATCACAGGAATTCCTGCTGTACCTTGGTCTGCTTTCTTTCAGCTACCCAGCACTTGTCATTTAAGATGAAAGATCGACTATGTCCTCACGTTGATATCTTGGCAGTGCCCAATTCAGCCAGCAGGCAGATGCCATGTTACACTACAAAGTAGAGTTTGTCACCAGTGATTTCTGTGATTAATAGAAGGTCTTCAGAAAAATAAAATCCTCAAAGAAGGAGAGAGAGAAAAAAAATAAAGACACAGTCTAGGAAAAATCTTCTAGCAAGAGTGCTACATGTTTATTAAACCACTAAATGGCTTGGTGGTTTCCTGGTGTTCAGATTGGGAGAGATCACACAGCATCAGGAAGAAAAAGGCATAACTTCAGTGGCGAAGAAAACCACTCATTTCTCTGTTTTCTGCACTTCAATTAATGCTATGTTGAGTCACTGCATGCTTGTTATATTTTGAAACAACAGTAGGGAAAATTTCTTACCCTTTTAATCATGTTTTGAGGGCTCTAAGAGTTAAGAAAAATGTTATACTCTATTTCATAAAAACTTCAGTCTTAGAAAAACTATTGCAGAGAGTGCTGTAGGTACCACTTCTTTGTGGTGTGTCTCATAGCAATTGTCTGAAGCATACTAGCTCACATAATGTGTTTTTCTGTATCTGATAGTCATGTTATTAACTGGGTTGAATGCCCGGGTTATAGAGCTAATAACACAAATCTCTTTTGCTGATTTGCTTTTCCTTTCTAAATGGTTCACCTTTTTCAGCTTTCACACTTTGAAGTATTTTGTACTTAAATACAAATAAGACAAAAAACTCCCTGCTTGTACTAGGAGGAGGGAAATCACACTTACTTATGCCCCAAGAAAAAGGAGCCTTGTCTGGTGACATCCTTCCAGAGTGACATCCATCCACCAGATTGCTGGTTGGTTTGTGACCATGCCAGAAACACTGTGCTGCATCTGTACTAAGAATAAATGTCAAAGTCTCAATCTCCAAAATTCAGGTGCATGTTTTAGATGCAGATGTCTGGCACCATTTTGGAAAACACCTAAGAAGACTTTTATTGGTGGTTGCAGGCAGAGCAATTAAAGCCATTGTACAGATCTCCATCACTGAGATGGATAAGCTCCCTTCAACTCAGGCTTTCAGGAGTGATTTGAACTAGTCCAGTCTCACCATACCCTTGACATGGTTTTTTACATGTTTCAGTTGGGGGGGAAGTGATGGTGGCTTGGAAGACCAGTTGTATCTTCAGCTATTCACTGCAAGGTCATGTAATACCAGTCTCAATACCTGTCCTTTACTTCTTTTAACAAGGAATTTCTACCTACCAACATAGTTTCTAGTGACTAACTGTGATGAACTACTGTTGATTCAGATCTTGTGTGCATTTTCTCATAGATTTATCTCTGTGGGAAAAAAACCATTTAATAGTTAGTTCTAGTGCCACAAAATAGCTGCAAGTGTGCAATGAAGTTCATAATTTCTGCTATGAAGCAATCAAAATGCCCTCAGAACCATAATCTACATATACTTTGGAAAGAAACTTTAAGTATAGACCAGCCCTAAGGTTAAAGCTATTCTAAGAGAATAAGATTGCAATGTTGCTTAGAAAATAGCTCCCAGTTCCAGCAATCTTGATCACAATGAAGAACTTTTGATGGAAGTGACAGAGAGAGACCAAAATTTTGACACTTTGCTTTGATTGGATCCATTTTCCAGCAAAACATAGGCTGAAACTCTGACATTAATTTGGAGGCATGAATAAGGGGAAAAAACTGTGAATTCAGTTTCTCTCACTTGTAATAATTTGCCTTGGAGTACATTCCCTTATTTGGAATTACCAGGTAAGAAGAGTGATATTCTATAGATAAAAGAACAGATAGGCTCCCAGCTTTGTCTAGAGTTAGTTCCTGTGTGTGGCAGAATGATGAATTCATTGCCTTGAACAAGAGTTTAAAATTAGGAGAGAACTCCTTGAATGATATGAAGCAAGGAAGCACAAGTGATGTAATGCAAGGTCTTTTTAATCATGACATCTTAAACCTAACCACAGAAAGAAAGCAGAAGGTAGCAGAAAGATTATCTGCTACTAATAACCATTCCCTGTGAGGAGAAAGAAAAGCCATCTCTTACAGAAACAGCGCTGAAAGTGCATCTGCAGTGCAGGGGAGGAGACAGCTTCTGACGCTAACCTTGCTTCACCTGTATAAAGGACTTTTTGGCCCCAAGAAATGTATGTGTGTAAATAACCACAAAGACAAGGTTCTAACGTTCTCATCAAAGCCAACAGAAAGGACTGCAAAAGCTATGTCAAATTCCCTTAGCTGCTAAGTCAGACAGTTTATCTCCTCTCTTCCTTATGCTGACCTTGCCTACACTGATATAGACAAGGCATATTTTTATGATTATTTTTTAAATTTGCTGAATTAGACCTGTAGTTGCATCTACCAGTGGTTGGGAATGCTTCATACATATGCAGAAGATGTTGTGGATGCATCTTCAATAGTCAAAAGTGAGTGTGTGCAGTTAAACCTACTTTTTTCTTTGTTGACATTTAGCAGCAAACAGGACATTCCCCACTAGTATCGAATAGTACTGCCGAAGTAAATGTCTGTGGCTTTGCAGTGCACCTCCTGGGAAGGGCCGGAAAGCAATTTCCATTTTTCAACTAACTATGTCTTTAGATGATTTTCCAATTATGCTTATCTGCTTTTTCCTGTGAAAAACCAGTTTGACTGAAGAGGGTAAAACCTTATATATGTCAGATGGCATAACTGCAGAGGGGATGGTACAAACATACTCTGCTGACATTTAGTTGTAGGTAATAGAGTGTATATGAGAGAAACTACTGCCATCAATTTTCCTTTCACACCTCATGGCCTCCTAGGAGGTGACATTTTGAATCTGGTTTGCATTTGGAGATCTTATAAAAACATCAGGCTCTCTTAAGGTGACAACAAGTGATTGAACTGCATGCATCCACCTGTGGATTTAGGAATAAACAGGTACAACTTTTTCTGAGCAGCCCTGTTCCATGCTGGTAAAAAATGTCATATTCCCAGATTTTCACAGGTTATCCATGAGTTAAACTGGTAAAACAAGGAAGTTTATAGCATAAAACCGTGAAGAACTAGTTCAGTTTTTGACAAAGCAACAGGAAGACCCCTGAGAACACTGAGAGTGGGTTTATATGCCCAATTATTTTGTAGTGGTTAAGGGCCAGACTGCAGTGAGGTAGATGTAGCCCAGACTATCTGGAGTGGTCTAATGTTTGATCTCCAGTTTTGCATACTTTTGAGTTAAGATTGTCCTGTCAGTTGTTTTGAAGAAATGTGCAACTTTTCTGACAGAAAAATTTGTATCAATACTTTATGGCAAAGTCAAACTACCAGTTTTGCCTGATAGAAAATGGTATTATTTAATGCCTTGTCACTGTCTTCTGTTGTGGTCAAGATATGAAAGAATCCCATCCAATCCTACATTTGTACTAGACACAGATGTTAATGCAAAACCCGTAGATTCCGCAATGGTAGAGTTAAATCTTGCTAGACCTGGCACGTGAGAGTTGAAAGGTGCAGGTGAATTGGTGTTATCATGGCTTGAGCCATGACAGTGCTGGAAAGCCATGCAATCCAGGAGAGTGTACCCTTTCAGGCCATGTATTAGTTCACCTGAATTTGAGGGTAGATCTACTATCTGCAAGAAGAGATCCAGAGCACTGAACAGAATTAGTAAATGTGTAATCAAACTAAAATCACTGATAATATAAGGTTAATATAATCTGACTTTTGACAAAAGAACATCAGAGATAAGATCCAGACATTAAAGGATGAAGATACACCTCTTCACCTAAGCTTAGCTGTGCCATGTGGTAATCAGTTTCAGTGATTTCAGAGGGGGTACTTTAGAGTAAGTTACTCCTCAATTAGAGAAGATGCATCAACTTCTGGCCTCTGTGGATAATCTTAGAAAATTATATAGAATTAGAAAAAATTATAATGTTTGTTTTCAAAGTACTACTTGTTTTCACTGGCAAATGTAATATCCAGATATGGTATATCCTTCTCAGTTATTCACAGATCAACTCCCCAGTTAAAATAGCTAGTGAAATGTTTCATTTCCCAGCCACAACATTCAAAAGAGGCATGACTTGCTGGTCAAAACTCCAGTGATGTTTCTTATTAAAGCCATACGCTTTTAGAGAGTTCAGTAAAGGATTTCTTGACTCCATACTAGAGGGAGAGATCAAGTGCTTTAAAAGCAAAAGCCACACTAAAAAGAAAATAAATTAAGATTTTGGTTTCATGATATTGGGCTATGATATTTCAGGACAGAGCATAAGTTAATGTGTAATGTCAAATTATCATGTCACATCCATCCACCTTCCAGATAATACTTAGGGCATTATGAGAAATGTAACAACCAAAACTTCACAGAATCACAGAATAAGCTGACTTGGAACTACGACACAAAATTACTCATGCACGCGCACTAGATGCAAAAGAGGGAAAAAAGAGGAAGTTTATTTCTGACTCTGCAATATATAGAATTCCAAAAGTGACAGTGGATTGGAGGATGAAATTGCCACCTGTCCAACTACACTGGTCAAACCAACAGTCCATCAATTCTCTCCTCCCACAAAGAAGAATGCAAAACAATCATTATTTATATGGCAGTGCATGAGAACTTCAGTAGAAATATGTAAACATCAGAAGGCATAGAAAACTTTTAGAATAACTTTAAAACTTTCAGAAGAACAGGGTGACAGGGATCCACAATGGTCATCGAATCCAACTCCTGGCCCTGCACAGGTCCCTTCCCAAGAGTCATATCACATGCCTGAGAGCATTGTCCAGACTTCTTGAACTCTGTCAGGCTGGTCTGTGATCAGTTTCCTGGGGAGCCTGTTCCAGTGCCCGAACACCCTGGTGATGAATCTTATCCTAATATCAAACCTAAACCTCCCCTAACACAGCTTCAGACCATTCCCTTGGGTCCTGTCACTGTCACCACAGAGAAGAGATCAGTGCCTGCCCCTCCTCTTCCCCTCACAAGGAAGTTGTAACTGCAGTGAGGACTCCCCTCAGTCTCCTCTTCTCCAGGCTGAACAAACCAAGCCACTCCTCACATGGCTTTCACCCCAAGTCCCTTCACCATCCTTCTGGCCCTCCTCTGGTATCTCTCTCTAACAGCTCAATGTCTTTTTTGTGTTGTAGCACTCAGAACTGCCCCCAGCACTTGAGGCGAGGCTGTCCCAGTGCAGAGCAGAGCAGGACAATCCCGTCCCTTGCCTGGCTGGTGATGCTGTGCCTGATGCACCCCAGGACATGCTTGGCCTTCTTGGCTGCCAGGGCACTGCTGACTCTTGTTCAACTTCAACCAGGATCCCCAGGTCTCTTTCCTGCACCCATTTCTGCTTTCAAGCCTGTCATTCGTTTGTCTGTCTGTACACCCAGGGTTGCCTCATCCCAGGTGCAGAATCTGGCACTTTCCCTTGTTGAATTTCATACAGCTGGTGCCTGCCCAGTCCTCTCATTTGTCAAGGTCTCTCTGCAGGGCCTTCCTGCCTTTGAGGGAATAAACTGCTCCTCCCCATTTTGTCTCATCTGTGAACTTAGTATCCCTTCCAGTCCTGAGTCCAAGCCATTTATGAAGACAAAGAGCACAGGGCTGAGGATGGAGCCCTGTGGAACCCTCCAGTGACAGGTCACCAGTCTGAGGTCACCCCAGTCACTGTAACCCTTTGTGCCTGACCTCTGAGCCAGTTGCTCACCCATCACATAATTTGTTTATCCAGCCACGTACTGGACAGTTTATGCAGAAGGATCCTGTAAGAGACAGCATCAATGGCTTTACTGAAATCCAGAAAGATTACACCAACTGGCTTCCCTTGATCAGCTAGTTGGGTTATCTTGTCATGAAAGGAAATCAGGTTTTATAAGCAGGACTTTCCCCTCATGAAGCCATGCTGGCTGTGACCAGTGACAGCACTGTTCTTCAGGTGTTTTTTTTAATACTTCCCAGAACAATCTTCTCCACAACTTTACCAGGCATTGAAGTGAGACTGACAAGTCTGTAGTTTCTGGGGTCCTCTTTCTGGCCTTTCTTGATAATTCGAACAACGTTCATCAACTCCAGTCAGCTGGGATCTCTCTGGATTCCCAAGACTGCTCAAAAATCAACAAGAGAGTTTTTGAAATTACATCAGCCTGAGGATTCTTGGATGAATACCATCAGGCCCCATAGATTTGTAGGGATCCAGCTGGAACAGCAGATCCTGCACAATTTCAGGTTTGACTGGGAGTTGAACATCCTCACAGTCATGGTCCTTGAGGCATTGAGACCCTCTTGGTCCTTCACCTGTGTTGAAGACAGAGGCAAAGAATGCATTAAACACCTCTGCCTTGTCTATGTCACTGTTGGTGAGGTGACCATTCTCATCCTGTAATGGGGCAATGTTATTTCTACACTGTCTTTTGCCATTAATATATTTGATAAAACTCTTTTTATTTTCCCCCACATTTCTGGCCAGCTTCAACTCCAGTTGGGCTTTGGCCATATGAATTTTGTCCCTACAGTGGCAAACAACATCTCTCTGTTCTTCTCATATCACCTGACTTTGCTTCCACTGTGTGTATACATTCTTTTTTTGCCTCATTTCCAAGAGAAGATCCCTGTTCAGGCAAGCTGGCCTTCTGCCTTTTCTGCTTGACTTCCAGCGTTTGGGAATTGCCTCTCCTATGCCCATAGGCAGTGATGTTTGAAAAGTGACCAGCACTGATGGACCCGAGCACCAGCAAAAGCATTTTCCCAGGAGACTTTGCTCACTTGTGCCCTGAGCAGCCTGAAGTTTGTTCTCCTCATGTCCAGAGCTGAGGTTTTGCTGGCACTTTTCCTCCTGACAGCAATTGTTCTGTGATCATTGTGGCCAAGGCGGCCACTCATCTCCACTTTGCTCATTAGATCCCCTCTGTTGACAAGCAGCAGATGCAGGAAGACATGTTTGAGTTAGTTCCCTTAGGATCTGCTCCATATAGTTGTCATCCAGGTTTTCTAGGAATCCTCCAGCCTGGGTTGTACGAGCTGTGTGATGCTCTCAGTTAACTTCTGGCAAATTGAAGTCCCCAGGACAAAACCAGTTGAAAGAACAAAAGCAGTTGACTTGGAATTGTCCCTTAGTTCCTCAAAGAATTTGTTGCATTATTGTCCTGGTTAGGAAGTCTATAGAAGATTCCCACATTGACATCCACATTATTTGTTTGTCCCTTTATTCTTATCCAGAGGCTGTCAGCTGTGCCATTGCCAACTGTGAGCTCCATACATTCTAACCCTTCTGTTACTTTTAAGTCCCTTTGCAGAGAGATGGGCTAACTGGATATAACTTTCCAGATTGTTCCATGCTTTGAGAACTTATGTAAAGACATCATCCAAAAACAGAAACCCTGCACATTAGTCAAACCTCTAAGCCTCTAGATAAGCAAACATACAGGAGATTAAAGGGGTGCTTTCTCTCTGCACTTCATAAAGGTGCATAGGCCAGCCATGTATTCCCAATAGGCTTTGTCCTCTCTCACTTCTTCAAAGTCACGACGTGCTCCTTAAAATGTGCCCTTCTGATGCAATTCAAAAACTCTGACTCTTGTGTCTGTGGTGTGTTAAATATGGCTCGTCAAGTGTAGAACAAACAGCTATGGCACAATACAAATTCACTAGGAAAAATCTGGTTTTCTCCTGCAGGGTGGTGGAAATGATCAGCTTGGTTCTACTTGTTCTCTCTCATCTGTTTATCTGTCCTATGACATGCATTGTCTAAATTCAAAGTTAAAAATATTTCTGAGGCAATGAAAGTCTTTAAGCACTTGCATTCCAGAGTATATAAAAACACAGTAAAGTCTGATGCTTCACTTTGGATAACTATGCTTGGTTTTGACGTTTTTGGAGTCACATTACTTTAATTAACAGCACCTGCATTGCCTGCTGGGGCAGAAGTCACATGCAAGGCAGGCCCATGATGTGAGAGGCTTCCCTGCCTAATGAGGCAGTCCATCTGTGCAGGTTGCACCAAATTGGAAGCTGATGCATGAACAATATATGAAACTATGGAGTTTTTCCAGAGCTTGAGTCCTGAGCCTAGCTGGGAGCATTCTAGGGTTGTAATAAGCAAAACCCACCTCCTTTTAAAAATGTAGATTTTGTAGTGTACTTGCAGCTCTCTTTACCTGTCCTGTTTCTTTTGTTCCCTCCCTTCCTCCTTAGCATGAACACCGAATAGTGTGATTGAGTAAAGTCTCTTCCTAAGTGAATTAGCTATCATCTTGAGCAAATAAACAGCATAGAGCCTGTACCAGGGTAGCAATAATAATTTTGTGCAGCTCCCATCTTGACAATAAACCTGTAATAGCAGTGGAATAGAGCATGAAGAAAGCATAAAATTACATCAGGTTTTCAATTACCTTTTGTATTACCTTTAGCTCAAATACTTATTGCTTCAGTGCTAGAGTTATTACTTACTTTTATAAGATTTTAAAATAACACCTTAAAGAGGCAGCCTGGCCTGTAGACAGAGAATCCAGCTCTGAAAACAAACAAAGAGCAGGAAATTTCCAAAGGTTTCAGGGTAAGCCCCCAAATGTCAGGCTGCTTATTTAAACCATTCCTACTGAAATCTAGCAAGCTACATTTCTTGTGAGATTTTTAGAAATTAGAAGTGTGTTAGAAAGCCTCTTTTTGAAAGAACCACTGTACTTTAATATCAAGTCTTTCATGGAATATGATATTGTGCAGCATAAAGAATAAAGAAGAGAGATGGTGCTTGGTGATTTTGGGTTTCATTGGTTGGTTGTTTTTTTCTCTTTTTATTTTCCTTCCTCTTTAAATTACAATCAAATTACTTAATCCTCAGCAGCTCTCAATTTGTGAATAGTTCAGCCTGGGTTTAAAGTAAGTTTGTGACTGACTGCCTCTTCCCTTATTCAGGCTATTCAAATAGTCTCTTCACAATGTGTACCAAGTAACAGATAAAAATAACTATCATCTTAATTCATTTTAACATTAGAGGTAGGTTGTTTGGATTTTCCACATTTATTTTCTGACAACATCATGAGTTAAAGACAGTTTCTAAGAACACAAGAAATGCCCTACTGGACTGGAAAAATTGTTTTTGGCAGCAGCAGGGAGAAGCTTCACATAAGGAGAACTGCTGTTCCGGTCTGTATCCCCTGTACTTCCTCCAGCATCACAATCACTAGATCAGGGATGTCACTGGACATGTCTCTGCCTTGTCCCTTTAATATATTTTCTAAATCTATTATCCATTGGTTTGTTAACATGGAGACATTTGTCTGTCTGGGTTTTTTTCTTGTTGTTGCTCTTGTTTGTTTGTTTTGTTTTTTCTTCTGCATAACACTGTCATCCTCTACACATGTGTGAACTACCATGATTAGTGCTACAGCTCAGAAACCTCTAAGAAGAACAGACAGTGAACCCAAGAAGTGAACTGTTATAAATTATGGCTTGTAAACAGCTTAGTAATTTTAAATATCTAAGATATGACAGCAAAAAGATTGAATGCTCAGGAATTTTAAATTCACAGTCTGAATTTCAGACCACCTTAAAGGAAGCTCTCATAGTATCTAGAGGCAGAGACATACATAACTTTCAGGAATAACTTTCAGGAATTTTAGCCTCTAGCAGTGTTTGTTGCAGAGAAAGGATCAGCAGAATAGGTTCACACTCAGTAAGGATACACTATTTAATAAGGAATTAGGTTAGCAAAGGAAGACAGATGGCAAGAGCAGACAAGACAGTTTGAGACCTAAGGCCTAATTCAGATTTGACACAGCTAAGCTGCATGGCCATTGAAGTCAGTGAGATGTTTACATATTTGTATCAGGGCTGAATTTGTTTCCCTGTGTTTTGCAGAAGGAGGTGAATAGTTGACTTCAAATAGACGTTTGAGGGTTTTTTTTTTTAATTTTGTTTTTTAAAAGCTGATGATCATATAAATATTTTGGTGCTATCCCAAAGCTTACACTTGAAAACCCAGTAGACTTAATGAGCAGAGGTGTTTCCTGCATAATGCAAATGTAGTTGAAAGACAGTGTCTGGCCTAAGGTTTTGTATATATGTAATAGAAACAAACAGATGGAGGCACAAGCAGAGGCTTGCTCTGTGCAAACTAAGTTAAATGGGACTATGAATCCTTGTTCCCTCACTCTGAGGTTGGTCTCTTTTTGAGTTTCTACAAGAGTTGCTGCAGGGTACCCAACTCTTCTTAGAGTTAGAATGGGAAATATATTCATTGTGCAAGTGAATATTTGGAGACGGAGTACTGGAAGCTAGCAGTTTACCATTTCTGCATTTCCGTCTGTCTAGGTGCCTTTTGGCTTCTGTCTAGCTCTCGGTAATCTCAGAAATAATGCTGAGACACTAAGTGGTTAACATACAGTCTCCCTTTGTCTTCTCCTTTTCAATGAACCAGTACCAATAGCTTCTGATTTATAATTTTTTATTTTATTTTGGCTATAAAATTAGAAGATATATCCTATCCTAGTAAAATGGGATATTATTTTGCATTTGCTGCTATGTAATTACATCTGTCTACTGTGGTTTAAGGCATATTGATTGTCCCACCCACTTTTGTTCAGGCTGCTCCTGTTACAAATCAGTGATTTGGGAAATCCTTACTGGAAAAATTGTACCTTAGTTGAGAGGGAGTGACCAGAATGTTGCAGAAATTTGGAAAAGCAAAGCAAAAGAGAAAGGAAAAGAAAACATTTTTGTTCTTGTGGAGATATTTTTCTGCCCTCCAAAAACACTGTCAGAACACTGGTTACAGAAGGAGGCAGTAAAAGATGTGGCCATGATAGGAGCAGTCCTGTTTCTCCTGTGTAATGCCATGGCATTTCCTGTACCACTGCATTGACATAAAGCAAAGGCAGGTAATCTTTTTTTGGTTTTAGCACACCCTGCAAAACAGTGTGGCCTAATACATAACAAGAACTGCCTCTGTAGCTAACAGCTCTCGATGCCAATGATGCACCCCTCCAAGGGCAGCAGAAGATTTCCTTATGACGTTTTCTAGCGTGTTGTACACAGAATGTTTGCTGATGGGATACATCAGACAAAATCTGTACATACAGGAAGTCTGGGGGCTGTAATCATTCCCACCTTGGGCACTGAAACACCCTGAAGGGTTTTTAACAGGGCTCTTTGCTGCTGTGAAACAGTTACCCGCCTGGTAGCTCTTCAGTTTATGACTTGTCCTCTGTGCAGATTAAGTGTGCATGCATAGTAACAGTGAAGAAACATACTGGCATCAGAAAACTCTTTTTTTTTTTTTTCTGATGAAATGGCTGAGCTACCACATTGTAGGCAGTCACTTCATTGTCTCCTGTCTTAGTTCCTCATTTTTCATATAATAACAATAGCGCTTCTCAGCCTTAACAGGGTGCTGGTTTTTTAAAATGCGCATTAAATCCTAAAACATAGCTTACAGCATCTTTTGCACTTCAATTGCTAAAGCCCACTTCCATTCAATTCTTCACCTACTGCCTGGAAATAATAAAAGATATTCCACAAATACTTAGGATGTTTGGTACTTCAGGAAAATCTAGTGTACCAGGTCAGTTGCACAAGGCACACATGCTATTGTGCAAGATTCTATCACTTTGCTATTAGCATAATCATGTTGCCATTAAACTAGTTATGATTCTTGAGGGGGGCCTAACTTTACATTATATCAGCTGCCAAGCCAAGGCTCATGTGTGTAACCACATTGGATTTATCACTTTATATGAAAACAAAGCGTATAGTCTGATGGACATACATATTACTTAAAAAATGTGGCCATTTTCATTAGAGTAATAGTTTTTGATTAAACAGTTTCTGGGAACAGTTCTGGTATTTTTATTTACCCTATAACCCCTTGAGTTCACTTCTACCAGCAGCTTCACTTTGTGTAATACATCACTCTGTCATTCCTCACCCATTTTGCTAGATGTTCATCTTGTTTAACTTAAGATCTATATACCTTACAGTTCAGATTACATTGCCCTCTATCTATACATTAACTCACAATACTGTACAAATGACAGTTTTGATTCAGGTAGAAATTGAAAAGAGGAACTGTAAAAGAAGAACTACTTGAACTGAACCATACAGCTTTGCTGGTAATAAGAACTAATCCAAATGTCAGTATAAGTTTTCTTTGGATGATTTGTATTTTCAAAAACTTTGGAGTTTGAGCTTGCTAATATCAAAGCTAGGCATGCACAGTGGGCTGTGCAAAATCTTGAAGGTGAGTCAAGGAGTCACATGGGCTAAAATATATGTAGGCAGAGTTTTAAGACGTAAACAAATGCCAAGTAATCTTTTCTTCATAACTTCAGTACGGTGTCCCTCATGGCTCAGTTGGAAGTTCTTTCTTTCAATATGTCTTTCATAAATATTTGATATCCAGACTGAAATCTTACATCTCTTTACTAAGGGAAATGGATGGGGTTGATTACAGTGACAGTAATAACACAATGATAAATATTTTTAAACACTGGGAAGCTTTACAATATATTCAGGACTTTCTGGAAATAGAACAGTTTTTCTTTAAACTGAACTTGATGGAAAGCTGGTATTTTTAATATTAATATATTGATCTAAATTTATGGTTTATGGAAAGTAGTACATCCTTTAACATAAATTTTTTAGGATCCAGGCCTGCAAAGATTTACACACAGAAATTCATTGTGTACTCTGGTCCCAGGAAATCAGAAACAAGACTCCCTTTGATTGCAGTGGAGCCAGGACTCCAGCTGTTTCTTTCAGAGCAGGCAGTATTGCACAGCTGAAGGTTTACCAGATCTTGTAAAATGTAGGGTGTGAGCCCAGTTTTTTGACATAAGACATCAGAAATTTTTCACCTTTGCCCTGTTCTTGCCATGTTCTAGGATACTTGTGTTATATTGACAAGAACAACAACAAAAAAAAAAAGGTGAGTCCTGTCTCAGTGAACTTGAGATTTGATAAAATTGAAAAACCCAAAGGCATATACTAAGAAAAGGATACATTGTTTAGAATTAATACCAAATATTTTTTCATAAATGTAAGCCTTTATTTGTTGTGCCAGGGGATGTTTTCAGCACATACATGAACGCACCCCCACCCCCACCCCATTCATTTCTGCAGGAATAAAACTGTTCATGACTATGAGGCCTTGGTCAAGCTCAGCCCAGGTCTGAGTCCAGCATAAAGCCAATGTAATCTTTGAGACTGACTAAACTCTTCAAGACAGAACTGACAAGGGCTGCTACAGCAACTATTCTCCACAGAGAACTTATTTTTAAATCTAAATAGCAAATGAGAAGGAAGTTAATGTCTGGAGGCCTGAATGTGCTCATTTTTTCTGGCTGAAGCTGATCTTTCAGGTCTGAGAATTTGTCAAGGTTGAGGTTGGATTGTCTTTGAGGTTAATGTTAGGGAGGCATTTCAGATTTGTCTTCAGGTCTGGTATGGGCTGATGTGGACATAATGCTCTGTACAGCACATCTCTGCACAAATGACATTAAAGGATGCACATCAAATCACAGCTGCTGTCTCACCCATTTTCTGGGAAAGCCTGGACCTATGTCCATCTCTAAATCATATGGCTGTCTGTCACCCTTGTGCAAAACCTGTACTTTGCCTAGCCCTGAAGTTTGCCTAGCTTCTGATCTTTGTGGTCTATGAGCCTCTCTGTTCTGAATTACAGGGACAGCAGACTCATGTTTGGATTGTGGTAGTTCTGACTTGTAATTCTTGCAGTGGGCTGCAGCAAACCTCAAAAAACTAACAAAAGTGAGCTTTTCTGTGTGCTCCCCAAGTTACTTTTGCCTGTTGAGTTTTTATTTATTATAGACTAGGTGACGCATTGGTTGCTTACAGGAAATAAAGACACTGACTTGTAACTAGTATGAAGACTCCCTGGTGGACCAGCTAAGCAGACTGGAGCTTAAACCCCATGCTCAGCATGAATGCTGTGAAGAACTGATGTTTTGTCCACCTGCAATTTATTGTGCTGCCTGGTGCTTCCCTATATCTCCTCAGACTGGGAAAACCTGCAAGTATTCCTCTTTTTCTCTTTTCACAGAACTCCCTTGCACCAGAAGTCTCTTTTCTCCTTGATTAACTTCCCTTCAACTCAGATGAGCTGGGAGGTCTGTCATAGCTTGTCCAGCTAGGCACTTGTCTGTTTTTGTCTGACACCCACTTCAAGAGTCAGACTGGGAATATATGTTGAACTACAAAAAACTCACTCATCTGACCACCTGCTTGGGAGTACTGATGCCAATTTGCTTCAATAGAGAGGGAATCCTGTTCCCTGACTGTGCCAGGGGCAATTTTCCAATCTATACTCCTCATACACTAGGGTCCTGAATTACCTTGCAGTAATATTGACACTTAAAAACCATCATGTGATTATATGGACAGAGTGCCAGATTACCTCTACCAAAACACACAAATTTTATTCAAGATTTCTTCTTAAGGATAAAATTAACTGAATGGAGCTAGCAACTCTGTCTTAGTGACTCAGTTATAATTAGTACTAATTATTTCTACTGAAACAGGCAGAAGCCGCCAAAACTGCTGTACAGCCTGATGGAGATAGTCCCTATAATCACTAATTAATGCTCACATTTCTATCTTAAGATGAATAGTGTCTCCACCTGAAAAATTAGAAAGCAGATAGGCTGAGGTAGAGAGCTCAGGTGACTTGAGTAAGGAATGCAGAGACCATGGCTTTGAGCAGTGACCAGATTTGCAGATTTTGCAACCTTCTGGCTTCAAGGTTGCATTTTACTTGCTTATTGCTTCCCAGTTCTGAGACCTCTCAGAAGGGCAAGACATTTTTTCACTAAGATCTGGCAAAAACATGTTATATTCTTGCCCCAGCCTTTACTACCTGATTTGAGTTTTGTTTACTTTATGTAGTGGAAGTGAGAAAGGGAAGATTTGTTTTGGGGTCAGACATTATATCTGGATGTAAGTCCTACAAACATCAGTATTGTCTAAGAGTTTCAAGATGCACATGACACTGGAAGATTTGTGTACAGGGGATGATGAGTCCAGGAAAAGCAATCACTCCCCATCTTTGTTCTTGGAAACAAACTTCTGGAGAAAAGTTTCTTCACAAACTTTAACATCTGTCAAACAGGTGTGCTAGTCTTCATATGCACGACAATACGTGTCTAGACCAGAGTCTTCCTTTCTGACTGCAGCATCAAACTGGTTCTCTGCTTCAGAGATATCCATGTGGTGCAGCAGTGCGCAAATGAGTGCTGTGCAAATATGCAGGCAGCTGAAGGGGAAAAGGCAGCAGTTAGGAGGGAAAGGAAAATCAGAGAGCTGGGCACAGTCAGCAGGAAAAGGAAGACGTCCAGTACTGACAATATACAGCTGTGGGTCTCTTGCCCATAGCCAGCTTCCTTATTAGACATACTTGACTTGAAATTGTAATGTCAGCCCTGCAGGCTTCACGTAGAACTGCTGTGCTGGCTGAAGCCAGGGGAATATTCCCTTTGGCTCTGAACTGCAAAGTTTCTGGCAAAAAAATAGATCTCTGAAAGAACATGATCACATAGAATTCACTAATAATAATTAAAATCACTAATAATAATTTTGGATAGAAAAATTGAAGAGAATATTCTGGTAATGTCATAGCAATAATCTTACTCCATTTGAGATATTATGACTTTTTTTTTTCTTTTCTTTGTACTGTGTTGTTTTAAAAAACTGGTCAACTCAGAAAGTTTCATTTTGGGATCAGCCTGGTAGAATCTGCTTTTAATCTGCTTTTATTTGTTAGTTTTCACCACTGAAATGAAACAGCATTATTTATTCTTCTCCAATGCTGACAGTGTTCTTAGCCTCCTTAAAACAGAACATCACATAACAAGTTTCTGCCTCTTTTCATTCTCTGCTCAGCACCATCTCTGCTGCCCATTCTTTGCAGAGACTGTATGTGATAGGCTTCCCATGCCCATTAGCAGTGGAGAATCAAGAAGATATTTCTGCAAAATAGAGGTCTTAGAAGAAAAGGGGGTTAGTTACACAGAAGGCAAGACCTTCATCACTGCAGGTTGAGACAGATCAGTTCATTTAAGGCACTTAATTGCATTCCACAGAGCAGTTTGGGTGGGAAAGAACCTTAAAGGTTATTTAGTTCCAACTCCCTGCCATGACTCCAACTAGATCTGCTTTCTCAAAGCCCCATCCAACGTTGCTTGGAACACTGACTGGGACTGGGCATCCACAACTTCTCTCCAGGCAAGCTGTTCCAGTGCCTCACCATCCTCACAGTAAAGAATTTCTTCTGCATATCTAACCTAAATTTCCTTGCTTTCAACTTGAACCTACTCCATAATTATGTCGCTCTCCTGCCAGCACTACTTAACAATCCTGTTCTCCAAAAAAAAGGTGTTTTCTTTACAGAATGCTTCATATCTTCTGCTGCTTCCAGTTATCTGGGGTTTTGTGATGAAGTCTCTAATGAAATGAGGCGGTACAAGCAGATCCATGGAAATAAATTTGGCTACCCATGTTATTAAATTCAAATACATGGCTAGTTCTTTTCTGTTATGACAAAAAGCATTTGTGGGGATTCAAAGACTAGTAGAAGGGTTAAATTTTTCTCCAACATATCTTTTACAGGTCTGTTCTCTAAAAGTAGCTTATTTGATTTCCTGTCTGACATATTTTTATTACCTATTTGAACAACATGGCTTTCAGCAACCTGTATCAGAGTAATGTACTGACCTAACTGCTTACTATTGAAAAAGCTTATAGCTTTTCTATAAACTCTTCTGGCCAAACTTTTCTTAAGATAATTGTACATAATGGAAAATGGCTAAACACATCAGATGAAAATTAAGGCTGTAACTTGGGCAGTGAGTCATGCGCTTTTATAGTGGGTAATATTGGACTACACCAGGAACTCCAGGCAGTGTAACTGCAGCGTCAACCCTGATTTGCTGCTGTAAAGAGATTTGCTTTTTGAAATTCTGTATACAGCAGAGCCCTTTGTGAAAGGACCTTGATTTTGTGCCACTTATTTTCTTTATAAAAGAAAAATTAGTTGCTTCTCAGGTGCTGATGGTGACACTTCTTCAGAGTAAGCTGGGTATGCAATCAAAGCCTGTGTTCCCTTCACTGAATTTTTCTTTCTGGAACTGGTTATTTAAATCTTGCAATCTCTCTGGCAGGAACCTAGCTTTAAAAATATCATTGCACCAGAGAGGGTTTTCCAAACCAATTTCAATACTTTCCTTTATTTCTAGTGCTTTGTGACAAAAGTCTGCTTCAACTTCACACAAAGGCACTCTGAGTTCACTGGCTAGGCTTGCGATAAGGTTCTGACCCAGAAATCACATGTGGACTTTCTTCTAAGGGACTTGTTGGCCCTGCTGCTAATATTTGCAGCTGTTAAACTGTGAAAGCTGTCCTTTGACATAAAACTGAGTTTAATTCCTTTTAGCCTATGGATTAGAGGAGAACTCTTTTTGGTGCTGGATGAAAGAAAAAGAACTAGTTTCCTTTTATTTTCACTTTCAATTAAAACTTTTAAATACTGCCAACACTGTTTAGAGCTTTAAGCCCCAGTGTTTCCTCTGTAGGACTTATAATGTATGAAGAAAATGGAGACAGGCAGGTAAAAGCCTCTGTGACAGGTCCTGGATTTGCTCATATTTAGCAAATGTTTTGGACACTGTGAAGATACATCAATAAATTAATCTCACTGTTTCCAGCTCTGTGAACTCAAAATCCTGATGTATAAAATCAGTGAAGAAACTAAACAATGTATAATATTTCAGTAGCTTGTCCATTTGTTGTAGTCTCATTTCCTCATTGCATTCAAGAGCGCTTAAGAATTTTGTGGTCTCATAAATGCCACAGAAAAGGGCTCAGAAAATAGAGTACCACAGACCTGCAGGACTTGTACATGCAGCTAGAGCAAGTATTTTCCAGTTTTCATCCTTAGCTAGGAATCCCAGGAACTAATGTTTCTTTTTTGTGTGTGTGGGGGTTTGTGGTGTTGTGTTTTTTTTTTTTTTTGTTTTTTTTGTTTTTTTTGGTGTGTTTTTTTTTTCTTTGTTTGTTTGGTTTGGTTTGTTTTTGTTTTTTTTTTTTGTGTGTGTGTTTTTGTGGGGTTTTTTGTTTATTTTTGGTTTTTCTTTTGTTTTGTTTTGTTTTTTAAATTGCAGCAAAGACTTGCCTCGGACTCCATGAGCTGGAGATTCAGAAAAGATTCTGCAAAAAAGCACTAGAATTTCAGCATAAGTTGTAGAAGCAAAACCAGAAATTACTTCTCTCCTGTTAAGTTAAGGGTTGTTTTCATCCCAGGGTGGTATCTATCTTAGTTAACTCTCCCAGTTTACTAACCCCTTGGTGACCTCCAGCTTCTGTAAAAAAAAATGCAGACTGAAATAGCAGCAGTGGAGAATTTCCAGATGTCAGCCCTGTTCTCAGTGTGAAACTGCATGTGGCATTTAACAGATTCATCACTTTACCCCATCTCACCGGTAACTCAGCCATAAACAATATAAAATTGCCTGAGTTGGTCAATAGAAGGAAGCACTCCACCTTTTCTATAAACCGTTATTTCTGAAGCAATAAAGATGCTACTATAACTTAGCACGTCATGTTAAGAAGAAACATTTTACAATGCAACAAAAAACTGAGCAACAACAATCTACTTAAAAATTTGTCAGGGCTACGTGATCTCATTTGCTTTAAAATGAATGATGTATCTACCACACTCTAGTGAAGTATAATGATCAAAACCTGATGATACTAAGCAGTATCCTTCCTTTTAAGCCACAGGATGCTCACAAACCACATCATGAAATGATGTCTAGAGGTAACCACTGTACAGTCATTTTAGCTCAAGTGAATAGATAACCACTTTTACAGCAGGGCTGATTAGCTCAACTGACTCCCCCTGCGCAGAAGAGCTACCACATTGCTGCTATTGCTGGAGCAGACTCATCCATAGCCGGAGGGATTCTGTAGCCAGTGATGCATTACATACAGTGGAAATACTCAAAAAGGAAGCTGAACTGATTTGTCACGTCTGAGAAAGTGACCCATTTTTGCATGTCTCCTTTTTTCCCTTGACCTATTTTTTTCCCTTTGTTTTCCTACCTACAAGCCACCAAATGTGCTCCAGTTCTATCATTTTTCTCGTAATTCATGGCAAACGAATCTTTCCCAGCAAACGCTTGACTGCTGTAATTGGCTGGGTTTGGTTGCAATACAGCCTATATTTTTTTCTGGTTTGGCAATGCTCTTACAAGCAGAACCACTCCAAAACTGTAGCAGTAAGAAGATATTTTTCTGAGCCTGTGTGCCCACAGCATGTCCCACATTCCTGTAGTCTTGTGACTGACACCAACAGCCACATCACCACAGCTGCACAAGGCAGGATAGTGTTAAATATCCTAAATTGCAGATGGTAAACATGAAAAACTTAGGGCTCACAGAAGATTTTAGGTACCTGCATTTCCTATCTAAATCAAGTGGATGATGTTGTGTCTACATACCTTTGTAGATCTGCAGATGAGAGACTTTTTGTGAGGTCATCCTGAACTGCTCCTAACAGCAGCAATTGGAAATGATGTTTCCCAAGACCTGAGCCAGCATCTTTATTAGTGCTCAGTAAGTCCAGAGACCTCGCTTCCTTACACCAGGCAGAACTGCTGTGTATAAAAAACAGGAGCAAATTCCCTTCTTTCTGTGGCAACCAAGTTCCTAGGTTTGCATACCAGTGTCTGTACACCTACACAACTCCTCCCTGCCCATATTTGGAGTAACCCAACCTCTCTCTCAGCCAGCTTATTCTTCCCTTAATTTCTGTTTTGAGTTATATTTTAGGAAGTACCCTCCTCCAAGTCTGATATAGCAAATTCTATTTCTATACAAGTATCTCCTTCCCTGTTTCATCTGAGAAGGTGATCTGTGTCAACTAGACTCTTGTGACAATAAAGCAGGTAGTTTTTCCTATTGCAGGTAAATGTGGAGGATGTTCTGCACAGCTGTGCAAAATGCTGTGTTTCTGCAAACTGCTCCAGAGACCAGTCTGGATTTCCCCAGAGCAGTTATAGCAAATTCATTTCTGACTGTGCATTGCATAGTGCGATGGACATCTGAGCAGCACATGAGAACTGCAAATGGAGGTCTTGGAACAGCAAAAACTTATTAACTTCTTGTCCCTTTTTTATTATTCATTCACAGTTACTAGCCTTCAAGCTTTCTTCATGTAACCTTGAAAATATCATAGTGTGAAGTAAGAATAGTTGCAGAGTTGGTATGAGTTTTGAGGCATCAAGGGCAGGTGGTGAGGGTCTTGCAGGAAAGTAAGAGGCTCTCTGAAAATGTGCTATTCCATTTCCTTCCCCCTATCTGCCCAATTACTGGAACACCTTGAGTGTTGAACTCTGAGAATAAGCACCTATTTTCCTTCTGTTACCAGAGGGATACACAGCTATTAAAATAAATGAAAAAGAAACAGAACCTGAGAGGCCTCCTACATGCTGAATATGCCCTTACTTTGTGAAGTCACTGACCTCCGAACTACTCCAGATGAGCTTCAGGGGAGCGTCGTGCTATCTGACCAGCTGCTAAATATTTTATTAAAAATATCCCAACCCCCCTTTCTTTTCCTTAGAAATTTTAAAAGGGGAAATGCTTGGAAATACCTTGTTTCTGGAACCTTAGTAACAGCAGCAATATTAAAATTGTCTAGTCTGTTTTTGGTGTTTACTTGGATGACTCAGTTTTGTACAGCAGAGGAATTATCAGCTGAAAATCTTCTCCTGGCTATGGAATTAAGTGAGGTGGAATGAAAATAAGAATATATCACAGGCCATGGTATGCACTGAGAGATGGAATATGATCCAAGCATCCAAGCACTAAGTTAGTTGCACATGATAATGCCCTTGTCAATTCATAGTCTTCTCACAGACACTACTGCTAACTCAAGTTCATGATCCCTCCTTTTGCCATTTTGACACACATTCTGGATTAGGAAGGTATTTGCAAAATCAAAGAGATTGAAACAATTATAATAATTTATCTCAGGTGAGTCAATTCTAGTCCTTTGATGATGGAACCATGCCAGTTCTCCCAGCATTCACAGAGTCTTTTCAGACAGCCAAATTGACTTTCTGTCAGTGAACACAAGTAGGAAAAAAAACAATTTGAAGCCCCATCTACTGCAAAACTTTCAGGACTAAATTATAATGCAGAAATGCAGGGCCATTTTCCCTTCTTTCATGCTAAAAAGTACCATATTGCAAAGGTCTGTGTGTGTGTGTGTGCATATACATTTTATCTGTATGGCTTCTGGGTGAAAGGAGCAGAAGGTGGGTACTTGTGTAGCAATGGGCAATTTGTGGTGCATTTCTTGAATGTCAGAGTTTAAGATAAATTTTTAAATTTCTGAGAAGGAGACATGTGATGCCTAGCTATGTTATCCATCCTATCATAGTTCTAACCTTAGGTAAACACAGCATTTCAGGGGAAAAAAAAAAAAACAACTACTTGAAGGTTTTTTCTTTTTTTTTCCCCTGACAAGTCAGACTATGGTGAGGTTCTTCCAGTCCTGATATAGAGAGGATGCTGTCTGTGATAAGCCCTGAAAGAAAATTGCATACTGTTTACTTTATCGGTCCTTAAATAATTCAGTGCTCTTTTCTCACAAATTATATATATGCTGTATGGAATACTTCCCTCAGTCAGGAAATAAGTTTACTCAGAACATACTGCCTTGCTAGCTAAACCCAATCTTTTTTTTCTTCCGCAAATATGAAAACGTGCCATGTGATCCTAGAGCAACAGGGTCCACAAAATGCTTGGCAAAGGATCACAGGAGAAGGAAAGTAAAAAAGGAAATGAGACAGTAACAGGTATGATGAGTTAATATGTATGAAGGACCTCATAAAAATAACAGCAACAGGGCATAGCAGTGGAGGAAAGGGAAAAAAAACAACTGTGGAGTTAGTACTTTAATTCTTTTAGTAAGAGAGGTAGCTCCAGCGCAGTATGTCCTTGAGATCACAGCATATCTTGAACAGTGGTAGGTAGTGATAAACACTGTAAAAAGACACAGAAATAGGCGCAGTGCAAAGGCAGATTTATTTACTAGTAATACTGTACAGAGAAAAAAAAAAAGAGAAGCCACAGTTACAGCATGGCTGTTGCTGGCAGTGTTCTTGGTTTTTTTATTTTGGTTTTTTTTCATATTCATTTTTTTAATCTGAAGAAAAAACATAACAGTCAAAAAAGTACACTTCAGGTTACAAAGTACAGCAGCTATCCCCAGCAATTCTAATCCAGTGTTAGCACAGCAGTTTTTCCCCAACAAAATGGGTTTTTATTTACATTAGCTCACAAAGAAAGTGGGAGACTAAAGCTTAAAAAAATCTCAACCACGATCTACATTCACCATAAAAGCTGCATTTTACACAACATTTTCTTGAACCCCTAAAAAGACTCATTCTTTGCCTATAGAGTGAACGTAATTGGGAGGGGCAGAAGACCTTCAGAAATGTGTTCTTTGCATTTGTTCTGACCTGCTCTTTCTTGGCTACCTTTGCTGCCGTCAGATTCCGTTGGTCAATAGAAAAGCAAAAGCTTTCAGATTGAATATTTCTCTTGTATCTGCCTCAAAGCAGTTCCTTGCAAAATAGCAGGAATAACGGGTACAATATTTGAGACTATCATCAGTAAAGCATCTTAATCATAAATACTGGCTCATCTTCACACATCCTCAAGGCTATCCCTAACCTGCACAGTAGGTGTTACACTTCAAGTGTGTGCTTAAGGTTAGTGTCACTCAAGCACCATGTTCAACTGGGACTTCATACGGTTGCACAAAACCATCTTAATTTTGGAGTTTGCCTCTCTTTAATAGGCGTACTATCTTGGAAGGATACCAGTAGATTCTTGGCAGCTAATTTTACTGAGAAAGCCTTTGCATGCTGAATCAGTCTGTGGGGAAGTTCACATTTTCTCCAGGCTTTTTTGCCCTGCTAATAGCAACCTGACATACAGCAGGGTGGATTGCCTTCTGCTGCTGTAAGAACTGCTTTCTAGATGCTGATATTTTATGTACCTGGATACATCTGGCTCATATGAGTTCAAGGGCCATAGTGTGTTCCAAAGGAATAGTAAGAGAGACAGCAGATTTACCTAAATAGTGAGATTTTAATGGAACTTGCTGTTTGGGCAACCCATAGGATGCCAGATGGATAGAGAGGGAGAATGCTCCTCTAATATCAAATATGTCTGAAGAATCTAGGAAAATGCGGGCAAATGTCCAAATAGTGAGGACAAGATATCATAATTTCTTAGAACTGACACCAGCAGGCCTAGGGTGAGTTTTATAAGTCTGGTCTCTCCTTTCTTGCCCGTCTTTTTCCTAGGAGACCACAAAAAGGGAAGCAGATGGACAAAGAAAAAGGGATCAGTTGAGCCACAATGTCCAGAATGAGAACAAGCACAGAGACAGAGGACAGGCAGAGTCTGGGGCAGAGATGTGCAGAGAGGAAAATTTGGAAATAAAAGTTACACTGCCTATTTTCTGTTGTGTTTGTGTGGAGGTGTAAAATTTACCCCTCTGTCCCCTGTGTCTCCAGGCAGTGGGATTTTGAGAGTTCTTGGAGGGTGTTTGTCTCCTCAAACACAGCCAGCAAGGAGACCATGCTCTAAAACCCTCTGAAGAAAAGTGCACCAGTTTCACAACACCATTTAAAATTCTAATTAAACTAATAAGAAGACACAGTTAACGCAGCATAAGCCTTGCCTGTAGTATATTGCTTAAAGACCAGATCCTATACACATTTGTTCATGTGCTTAAATTTTACTTGTCTGGGTCATTCCATTAAAAAGGACTACTTGAATGCTTGATTTTATGCTCATGGATAAATTTTTAGGTCTTACAGACCCTATGAAAAGATATGCAAGGTCTAAATTTTGGTACAAGTCACTAACATATCAGTGCAAGTTAAAAATGTATAAATATACCAAAACTGGTGAGCTTGAGTTACTTAGCTAATTCTAAAAAATTAATTAAGGGTTTTAAAATTAAATTTCTGAAGTAGATTAATTCTTAGAACAAATCCCTAAATCCACCTTTGAGAAGAATTTGGGAAACAATTGCAGGAAAGCTTTGAAATACAATAGCAGCAAAACCCCGCAAAGTAAGAGAAGCTTTTGCAAACTGAAAGAAGGGGCTTGGAATTCTTCACAAGTTTGCCTTTAAGAAAAATGGCCTATTCTTAATCCACTGAACAGCCTAAGTGGAACCATCACAGGTAAAAAGCTATAGATTTTGCAAGACTCTTTGAACCCACAAGGAAAAAGGCTCTGTTTTATAATTGTTTAATTTTAAATACAAGTGGGACATTTTAAAGAACGTCATGCAACCTTGTCACTATTTACAAGCTAAGTTAATATAAGTTTATATTACAAGTTGGATTTATAGTCTTTGGACTAGGTGACAATCCATTTATATTCTAAACTGAATAAATTCAGCCATTTTATAGAATTTACTCTTTTACATACAAAAATTACAGTCTATATTTTTGTTGGATATTGTCATAGTCTGCAGCTATTAAGCTCAGAACTAAAGTTTACTCTTGCTGCTCAAAAGGTTCAAGAAACACAATCTGAGCAAATCCTAAACTTTGTAACAGACAGCAAGAACTGGTTGAAACTTAGTGAATTTAGAAAAAATAAATCGTCCATGCCTCAGCATGTGGGAAAATCCTCTACTTTGTCTAAAATATTTTGTTCAACTCTTTCCAGTGGCACCATCTCTTGCACTTTGAAATCTATTGTTGGATAAAATATGACAAAACATGTGTTTCCCCTATTAGCCATACCACTCGGCTGAAAGTAGTTAGCTATTGCCTACTATGTTGGCTTTCTAGGTAAAGAAATTTGTTTAGCTATGGAAGGTGTAGGTCCACCTTTTTCTGTGAAACACGATTAATTATTTAGCTGAGTCTATAGCAGTTATATTGGATTCTACTCTTCTAACTTGACTCTTTAAAAAGTGTTGTGATCCTTCTTCCTGGAAAAAAATGTGGTTAGGTCTACAAAAGATCCCAAGAATTTGGGCATTGTCATAAACATATGAAAAAGTTGAAAGGCTCAATGCCATGGGAAGGATGATATTCCAAAACTCAATACCCATCTAGGGTTTGTATCTCATTACAAAAATATTTATTCCTTAAAAAAATACACAAATGTAAAATACTACATTTTCTATTATATCCCCGCTTACTTTCCAAGTATGCCATTTGGATGTTTGACTAAATTAAAAGGTAGAACACCTTTTATTTCTCTAGAAACTCTCTATGCTATCTTTTTGCTCAAATTAGTCTGTGGAATCTTAATAATAATTTGAGTGTAAAGAATCAGTAGTGAATTAGGTACAATGGCAGAGGACTAATATGTTAGCTGTCAGGGAAGCCCCACTGAATGTTTGCTCATGGATGGTAGCAATGCTGACTCAGGACCTGATCCTACTGGATGATAAGCACCATTTAGTTTTGTATTTTTCTCAGTAGAAGTACAATGCTTAGAGTTAGCCTCTCTGATCACACCACCTTGGGCAAACTCAGCAGTGTAAAAAATATGTATCGGTGCATAAGGAACACTCAAACTATACTCTGTGTCGGTCATTCATGCCCTGATCTTGCAGACTCCTACAATGTTCTTCCTGTGAGGAGTCCTGTTGACTGAAACAGGTCTACACACAGCAGAATTAGGCAAGCATGTTTTTGTTTGCAGGACTGAAGTCTCAAACTGCACTGGTAGAGGTACACTTCTCAGAGAAGGGCTTATGCACATTTCTCTTGCTGGGGATTGAAAGATAATGTTGTGTTTATACAGCTTTGGAATACAGCCTGCACTTTTTGGAAAAAAAGAGGGAAATAAAAGATACAAAAAAGAAGAAGGAAACCCAAGAATGCTAAGGCAAACTGTCAAATGGCACATCATACCTACTTTATCATTCATTTAGATAAGATCACAAAGGCAGACCAGAGGAGTTCTGTAAACATATACCATACAGTACATCAGCCACAAGAAATTAAAAAAAGAAAACAACCCTGTAATTCTTTTCTTTCTGTATTGATATTCTAGTAATTGAAAGAGATTGCCTAGACACTAATCATAATGCTGTGGTTTTTGATTTGTATTTTTTCCTGCTAAAAAAAAAAAAAAGAAAGAATGGAAGTAAAATGTAGTGGTTTGCAAAAGAAATGGTCCCTGAATGTAAACAAGGGACGACATGGAGAGTGGGTTTATAGAAACTTAGAAAATACAAAATATAAAAAAGTTTCCTAGGTTACTTTTTTCCCAGTCTAGGAAAAAATACACTGAAAAAAGGTTTTTCTTTGCTTTTCTTACAAAAATTAAGGCGAACAGTTCGTTGTGACAAAATGCTATTACTGAACCAGTTTCTGACTCTACTTTTTCGTATCCCCTCATGCTGAAACTGAAAATGTACATGTGATGGCATAAGTAAAACAGACAGGGATTTTGCTTAAAACAATATTTAAAAAAAAATCCCATAATGATCCTTACAAAAGTCTCTCTCTGCTTGACCACAGAGCAGGCCGCTTTCCTTGTACCTGATTGTGCATGGATTTTCACAGGTAGCCTCCTATGCAAGGGTAAGGGGAAAACCAACCCTTTCAAAGCCCAAACCATCCCTGGAAAACCAGTTTACATTCATCAGCCTGGCCTAATGTATCTGAATTCCCCTGTAACTTGGCTGCAGGCTAATGGCTAGAAGGGACAAGGCAATGTCCAGGCATGGCTGCTGCCCTTGTGGAGCAGGATGATTGGAGTAAGCGTGTTTCAGCTAAGGCCCTGTGATTTCAGACTCATTAGCTCCTATTTCATGTTTTTCCTCACCTCAGATGGGTAACTGCCTTTGACCTGTAAAGACCAACCCTATACAGCTGAACCTTTAGCTTTCCTGGACCTCCCAGGGCCTGTTAACCATGGAGTTAAAGTGAACAGATAAAAACAACTTGCCTTCCTAGGCACTCAATGTTAGCTACAAGTACTGAGCAGTAGGTATTTGAGAGGTTTAAGGTTTAAGGCTTGTGCTCTACTTCTAACCACTAAAGGGCCACTTCTGGACTGTGGTGTGCCACCATCTCCCCACCGTGCTGTGCCTCAGATGGTGCAGTGGTCTCAGACATGTTCTGGTCCCAGCGTCAGCAAGCGTCTCCCAAAGCTGGCTGCTAAGGGAGTCATCCCCAAAATGCTGAGTTGGTGCTGAACCAGAAGGTCATCTGACAGGGGAGCACATAGCTCAAGAGATGCAGGGACAGATTGGGTTAGTTTAGCCTGATACCCCAAATTTCCCAATTAGGGTTTAAAAAAAAAAAAAGTTCATGTGGGGACAGGACTGGTAGGGGGAAAAAGATTAGACTGTGAAGACACCATGAGGCCAGGGTGGCTGTGAAGGTGGCATCACACCTAGAGAGGAAAAGATGGTGAGCAACAAGATGACTGGCCAGGCCAGGAGGAGTTGGCTGGGAGAACCATTTCTGAGTATTACTGGTGAGGTAAGCAGGCCCCAGAGTGACAGAACTACTGCAAAGCGTGCTGGGCTCCCACATCATTCACAGGTAGATGCAAGACAGAAAGGGCTTCACCCTTTGTGTTGCAGTGCTCCTAAATATGCCTGGGGACAGCCTCACTTGCCATATTGGGATCAAAACTTAGGGTCTTATTTTAAGAAATGTTTAGATTTGTAAATGCTTAACATTTCTGGGAAAAGATAGAAAGGGGAAAAAAAACCCCACCCAACCACCACCACCACCACCAACCAAAAAACCCCTAAATCCCACACAACTCAGCTAAAACCACACACAGGCTGCTAGTTTCTAACAAGCAGCCACCAGACCTTTTGTTGCAATATGAGGCTCTGTGGCCCTTCCACTCTGTGATAAAACTTAAGCACCTAAGCCTGAGTCAAAGAATGATGTGCAGAACTTCTCTGGGTGAGTTTGGTCCTTCTCCCAATGAAAAGCCCCCAGGGGAGGCAAAGGGAGCATGTGGAAATCTATTCATTTCTGCCACTCCAGCTGATATGGAGGTCAGCAAAATTTCTGCAGGTGTCAAAGAGGTGAGACTGTCTTTTACTACTCTTGGTTGTTTACTACTCTTTTGGGTTTTTTTGTCTGACAGTCACCTGGGCAGTAGTGAGAAGTTTCATTGACCAGTTCCATAGTGACAGCTGAATGACCTAACATGGGAATTACCTTTTGCTTTTTTGTACATGTAGGTTTTCAGTGTGCCTCATATTACCACCACTGAACAAGTGTCTTTTTTTACTGGCACAGAAAGAAAAGAGTACAGAGCAAGAACAGTGTTCAGTCAGATGCTCTGGACTAACAATTAATGCAGTAAAAATACCATCCAAGAAAGAAGAGAAATATCATAGGAACCACCTCGGACTGAAAAAGAGGCTTTTGTTGTTTTTTTTTTTTTTTCTTTTCTTTTTTTTTTTTTTTACTGCTTTTTCAGTTGCTGTTATTGATTTTTAAAGTCTGATAGTTTCAAAGACACTTCAAAATAATCTTCAGTACTTGTTCACACTATCAGAAAATATAAAAGCTGATTTTTAATCTCACTCATGTAGTTATTATTCCAGAGTAACTCCTCTACAGTGAGTGAAGTTAAACTTAAGCCAAACTAGTGTGATACAAGAATCAGGTTCATAATAACTCACCATGAAAAAGCTAGTTGCTTTCTCATTTAGAAGAATCAAGGAACAAGAAAAAAAAGAACAACCTATTGATTTTGCATGCCTTCACATTTTTACATTTTCATCTTTAGTTGTTTTTAGGAGGCCTGATTTTCAGAGGTCAGATGAAGAAAAATGCACTGGAAATCAGGCGTCTTTTAGTGCCCCATGTTAGAAAGTGAAGCATCCAAAGCCACCAGCGGCAGTTTTTAAAAATATTAGTCTTGCAGCTGCAGGATCTCCCAAAACAGCTGCTCTGACAAAACTCCAGTGGGCCTCCACAGGAGTTTTACCTGGACAAGCAGGGCAGCATCAGACCCAATTGCCTATCACTATGTAGGTGCACTGGAGGCACACTCTGTGAGAAATTACACTTCTGTAAGAACTACAAAAGAAAACTCTGGCCCTGCCCCCATTCCCAGCACTGAGAATTTCGCCACTGAATCCAGTAGGAACAAGGTCAGGCTGTCATAAAAGTTCATTTATATTCTAGGGAAATAGAAAGCAGCATCCCTCTTCTACTGGAGTTCAGCAGGAAAATTTAATGTATAAACTTTGGCAGAGTTACTGAAAGTAACTCTGACGAGTGACTCCATTTCTGTTGGTGTGACAGCTGCATTTTTTTTCACGTCAATTTCAACTGTACTTTGGGGAGATGAAGTGCATATACAATACTGTAATCTGGAAGATTTATATAAGGCAAAATGATCATTCATACATTTTCTAGAAAGAATAAGTAAGGTCCACTTCTGGTATCACCAATAAGCAGAAATGGCTAATGGGTTTTTCTGACACTGCAAACTAAACTGGAAAGTTACTAAAACCAAAATTATGCAATTTTTTGGGAAAGGCTTGTGTGTTTTTTAGCAAATCAAAACAGTAAAGTGATCTGAGCCTTCCCCCAAGAAATAAATAATACATAAAATAATGCTTAATGTGATTTTTCTTAAAAAGGAGAAGTAAAATTTTTTTAAGGCTCTCATATCTGGTGGCTGTGAAATTCAGACTCCCACAAAATCCCAGGAATCTGATCAAGCCTGCCAGATACTTAAAGAAAAAACACAAAAAGTGTTTTCATTATATATTAAAAAAAATATAAAAATCAAAAAAATATGAAAACATATGTTCCATTTCTCATTTATCTCTCACTCTGTAGTATTAAGGATAAAAAAACAAACAGAGCAAAACCCCATCACCAACAACACAAAGAAAAAAAGAATCCAAAAGTCCCCAACCCCTCTCCAACACCAAATAGTATGCCTGATGGGAAAATAACCATGTGTTCCTCTTCCGGAAGAACTAGAAAGAAAAGCAACCCAACTGCAAGGCAATGGCGGCGTTCACTTCCAGTTCACAGTATTGCAGTTAGAAGTACAGTGAGGTCTAGGTAGGTGATGGAGCAGGAGCTGCCTGGAGCAGGGAAAGAGGAGGTGTTCACATGACAATACAGCATTGACAGCGCTTTTTCTTTTGTGTACCTGGGGCAGCTTCCAAGGGCAGGCTCTCTTCCTTCCCCTCGGGAGAGGAGGGCTCTGTCGTGTCCGACAGGGGCCTGCCAGAGACCAGCTCTGCAGCGTTCCCATCCATGGTGGAAACATCAGTCACTGTCTTCTCCCGCAGTGACTTCTCGTCATCTTCGTCGATCAGCACAAGCTCTGCCTTGATGGTCTCATCGTAGCCCAGCACTTTCTTTGTCTCCTCTTCGTCATCGATGTTCTGGTAGCCCATAAATATCATTGTCACCGGCTGATCTGCAGTGGGCTCTGGGGTTTCACCACCACAGGGTTTGTCTTGTGGCTGAGGGTTCACAGCATGTCCTTTGCTGGATTTGTGTACCATTTCTAGCTTTGCCTCCTTGAAGAGCATTTGCTCCTTCATATGGCTAAGGTTTCCATCGGCTACCACATTTTTGTCTGACACAGTCATTGTTTCATACCCTCCTTTTACACTTGATTGTCCAGCTTTTTGCATAAGTTCATCTACGTCCTTTGAGCTTAATTTATGTACTCCATTTTCTACCACTGTGCCACCAGAGTGAACCTCATAGACTACCTTGGAACCATCATCATAGACTTTGAATCCTCTTTGATGGGCCTCATCTGGGCCAACAGGTGAAGCAGAGACAATCTTGGTCTCTCCTGTCTGTTTGTCTTTCTCCACATTAATTTCCATGGTGCACAAAGCTTGAATGAAAACAAGAGAGGAAGTGCATGTTACAACAAAAAAAGCCAGTGAATGGTTAATTGCCAAACAGACAAAGAAAACTATGGTGCCCCTTTTTCCTATCTCCTGCTTCTAAAGGGATAAGTGTTCTACGTTAGGGGTGCAACGCTTTGGACACTGTTACACTATGGCTTTGTGTTGGTGGAGGCTAGGCGTATCTGTGGCAAACAGGACCTTCTCTTCCAGCTCGTGTCACGTGGAGCTGTCTTTGGTCAACTAGGAGCACCAAGAGGTTAGGTGTAATTTAGACAAGGGAAGGTGACAGCATGCAAGTTTCCCTCTAACTTTTCATTCTGAACTTGCCTCAAAATTCAGAGAGAACTCCTCTACTCTCTTTTCTGACATCAAACTGCCAGTTAGCTGGTAACAAGTTTTGTTTGCTGCAACACCCAGACCATTTAATTATGAGTACTTGTCCTTGATTAACTCTTCCATTCGTAGCACTCAAAATCTTTTAGAAGGGTGAAGAAATATTATTTATCTCTGTTCTGCATGTGGGAAAACAAAATCACACGGGAATAGGACAAGTTCTCCCACAGGTGTGTGGCAGGGCAGCTCTCTCAGTTTCCACACCAAGACAACAACTGTGTCCTCTGCTTCCAGGTTAAGAGAAGGTATACAATAGCCAAAAGTGCTCCCTTGTTTATGTGAAATAAGCATTAAGCACCACTGTGAAAGTTGAAAAAAAAAAAAAGTAATAATGAACTGATTTTCAAAGAGTCATGAAACAACAGGAAAAAATGTGTGTGAGGGCTGTTGCTTTAGAATAGCAAAGGTTTTCTAGCAGTTAAGGATGTAGTAATGAGATGAAAAGTGTAGACCACACAGTAGGAATAGATGAGCAGTCTACTCTGCTCCTATATCCATTCTGAGATATGATGACATACCACTAGACAGCTTTTCAAAGAAAAAATGTGCAAAGGCGTCTCAGACTTTCCAAAGTGTTCATTTGTTTAAGCATTCCTTATTATGCATATGAAGACATTTGGCTCCTGGACAGACATCCACAGACACTTAATTACAAATTACCACAGGCAGTGACAAGTGTTTGCAAAACTCACTATGATCACTTTCATCAATGAGCCTCAATGGTATAAACATGATTTATCTTTCCTGGGAATACCACAAACTGAAATGTTTGCTTTTTTTTCCTGATTTACTTTCAAGTGAGTACAGAATATCCTTAACCCAAGAATCAATGCAGCTTGGTATGTTTGTATTTAAAAAAAAATAATTAAAATAAAAATTTACTGTCACTTTAATATATTTCCTCAGTCTTTTTATTCACACACAGTAGAACTACTTTTCCTGCAACCTTAAAGCAAAGTATTTAATCATCAATACGAAATTTGTCATGACATGCATCATTACACTGCCTTTAGTGCTAGATAGAAAATTAATGTGTTGGTGAGCATGTGCATGCTGATCATGACATGGTCTCCTTTGTCCCCTAGGAGTGCAGTTTGGTGAGCAAAATGGTTGGATCTGTTAATCTACATGCTGTGTACATCTGCTCAGACCTTGGCCACCCCCAGCAGGTTCTGGTTAAGTAAAGTACATCATCACACAAATACCCGCACGGAGCCAGACATGCTGGTGGGTGAAGGAGCAATTCTGCCTCTTGAGAGTGATGCATTACTGAAGGCTAGAGTGGGCTGCAGAAGCACCATTCTCCCCTTGACCATTGCAACCTAGCAGACTATCCCTAAGGACTGTATTTTACCACTGCATCAGGAGGTTTGTGGACTAGTTGTCTCCATAGCTATCACGACCCTGGTCACAGGATGCCCATTTCCACAGTAAAGTAGGGCTTACAGTGTTTTGATATCCCTCCTGTGCTGGTGTTTTTATGCTTGGCCATCCCACAGCAGCCTGGGCAGCCTGAAGGAAGCTGCAAGGCTGAGAGCTGAGCTCTGCTTTGAGGTGTGCAGCTGGAGACTGCAAGGCAGCTGGCATGGTTGGAAACAAGAAATTAAGGTTGGAAATGAAGAACAAACTATTGCCCCAGGGCTGGTAGCAATTAAGATACAAATCAGTTACTCTGAGAAACTGTGGCAGACAGCACCATATTGAAGCGCAGAATGCAGCTAGCATGGATCACTTGCTCTGGACTGTCCCAAGCCCAGGAACTGGTGTGCAAGTGCCCTTTATGTCTTATCCAAGTGCCTCTGCTCTGAAGCCTTTAATCCAGTTTATAGTGATAATTGAACAAAGAGTTGCAGGTACCAAGACTAACACTCTAGAACTTTCTAGGTGCAGTTTCTTGAGAGGGAAGAAGAATTTTGTGGCTTTGTGCCTAGGACTTGGGGAAGTGGGCTCTGAACATCACTTGACCTCACCAGGTCTGCTCAGACAAATATTGTTCAATAACTTTCAACATTACAAAGGTAAAAATAGAGGCTTGGCTTGTCTGTGGTGAAGATCTGTCAGGTTTCTGAGTGGTCAGCTGAACTGAAGCTAAGCTGAACCATGAGGCAGCAACAGCACATTCAGAAAATCATCTCTGATGGGCAGAAGTTCCTAATTTGTCCTGAGCACCACAACTCAAAAGAGAGGGCACCACCTGCCTGTCACCTTCTTAGAGAGAAGTAGCACCTTGAGCTCCCCTAGAGCTCCTGTGCTTCTCCTTTTCTTTGAAAATTAAAAATATTATCTGGTACATGGAGTTTCATTACAGACTGGTGATTTTCATGTGAAATAGTTGAGTGCCATGTATTTGCAGTGCAGAAGAGCATGCAATCTGCCAGGCCCTCCCTGCTCTGATGCACAAATTTAGGTCAGTATTTGCATTAAAAGAAGGCTTGTACAGAAGGCTTGTAATTCCAAAGCAGATAGCAAAAATGTGATCGTTAAATCATGTGGACCTAACTGTATTTGTGTTTGTGACCTTGAGGAGCATGATCCTGACAAGGAGCAAAGACAAACTCCTGAACTTTACAAGAGAGAACTTTCAACTGTTCAAGGAGTTGGTGAATGAGACCCTCTGGGAAATTGTCCTTAAGGACTGAGGGGCTGACCAGAGCTGACAAGGCTTTGAGACCACTTTTCTTAGCATGCAAGAGCTCTCATCCCAGTGTGTAGGAAATAAACAAGGTAGGCCGGAAACTGGCACGGGGCTGAGCTAAAGTCACCTCCTCAAATCAAGGAGTACAAAAGCAACATCCCAGTGGAAGCAGGGACAGTGACCTGGGGAGACTAGCAATATGGGGTCAGGGGTCAGGAAAACCAAGGTTAAGCTGCAATAGGACTTGGCAAGGAACATGAAGAGCAACAAGAAAGAATTCCGTAAGTACACAGGTTAGGAAAAAAAGGCCAAGGAACAAGAAGGGAAAACTGGTGATAACTGATATAGAGGAGGCTGAGGTACTCAATGAGTTCTTTTGCCTTGGTCTTCACTGGACTTAGGCTTCCCAATTCTCTGAAGTACCTGATCCTCTGGGTGGGTGTGAGGGAAGTGAATATCCTCCCACTGCAAGTGAAGAACATGTTTGGGATCCCTTGATGAAGCTGAATAGCCACAAGTCCATGGGACTGGATGACATGCATCCCAGAGTTCCAAGGGAACTAGCTGATATTCAAGGCCAGGCTGGATGGAGGTCTGAGCAACCTGGTCTAGGGGAACGTATCCCTGCCCCTAGCAGATGGGTTGACGGAATGAAATGATCTTTAAGTTCCCTTCCAACCCAAACTAGTCAATGATTCTTTAATTTTATGTTGTTGCCAAGCTACTCTCCATCACATTTGAAAAGTCATAGCAGTCAAGTGAAGTCCCCAGTGACTAGGAAAAGGGGAACGCTGCCCACATTTTTTAAAAGGGGAGAAAGAAGAACTGGGAAACTACAGACCAGTGAGCTTCACCTTTGTGCCTAGGAAGATCATGGAGCAGATGGTCCTAGACAATATGCTAAGGCACATAAAAGATAAGGAGGTTTTCTGAGGCAGCTATCATGACTTTACCAATGGAAAATCATGCTTGACTAATCTGGGGGTCTTCTGTGATGGAATAATGGCAATGGTCACTAAGGGAAGACCAACAGATGTCATCTATCCAGACTTCTGTAAGGCCTTTGATATGGTCCCCCATGACATCCTTGTCTCCAAATTGGAGAGACATAGATTCAATTGATGGACTATTTGTTAGATAAGGAATTGGCTGGCTCGCTGAAACCAGAGAGTTGTGGTCAATGGCTCTGTGTCCAGGTGAAGGCCAGGTATGACTGGTTTTCCTCAGGGCTCTCTCTTGGGACTGGTGCTCTTCAGTATCTTTATAAATTACATGGGCAGTGAGATCCAGGGCACCCTCAGCAAATCTGCAGATGGCACAAAGCTGAGCAGTGCAGCTGGCACAAAAGAAGGAAGGGATGCCATCCAGGGGGACCTGGACAAACCAGAGAAGTGGGCCCATGAGAAGAAGTCCAGCAAGTGCAAGTGCAAAGAGCTGCACCTGGATCGAGGCAATTCCAAATGTGAGGACAGATTGGGAGAAGGAGTCATTGAGAGCAGCCTTGAGGAGAAGGACTTGGGGGTTCTCAGGGATGAAAAGTTGGATATGAGGCAACAGTGTGCACTTGCAGCCCAGAGAGCCAATTGTATCCTGGGCTGCACCAAAAGAAGTGTGGCCAGCAGCTTGAGGGAGGAGATTATCCCCCTCTACCCTGTCCTTACTCTGTCCACCCGGAGTACTGCATCCAGGTCTGCAGTTCTCAGCACAAGCAGACATGAACATTTTTGGAGTAGATTCAGAGGAGAGCCATGAAGATCATCAGAGGGATGAAGCACCTCTCTCATGAAGACAGACTGAGAGAGAATTGTCCAGCCTGGAGAACAGAAAACTTTGTGGAGACCTTATTGCAGCCTTCCAGTACTACTAAGAGGCTTATAAAAATGAGGGAGAGGGACTTTATAAGGGCAGATAGAGACAGGACAAAGGGCAATGGTCTTAAAGTGAAAGAGGGCAGATTTAAATACTCAGAGGGTGGTGAGGCATGGAACAGGTTGCCCAGAGAAGATGTGGATGCCCCATCCCTGCAAGTTTTTGAAGGCCAGGCCTGGATGGTGCCCTAAGCAACCTGATCTAGTGAATGGCATCCCTGCCCATGGCAGGGCACTTGGAATTAGATTATCTTTAAAGTTCCTTCCAACCCAAATCTAAAATCCCATGGTTCTATATTTAAGAAGAGTTGCAAGATACATATTTTTATCTATGGTATGGAGTAGTGTCATGTAACAATGCCTTATATATTAGGGAAACTTCAGGCAACAAGTTATAGCACTTCTTCGAGGATGCTGTCCTAGAAAGTTAACAGGAGTGATCCTTTTGTATTTCAACTCTGGTTAATTTGATTAAGCTTTTGACTCTGTCAACATTTTATTTTCACATCTCCTACCGCAATTTTACTGCAGTGTTTTTAGATATTGCCATAACATGTAGTTTATGACCAACCCAGGAATCACATTAAAGCTACTTGGCTAAGTAAATGCATAAAAATATGATAGAAGTGAATAACAGAACCTTGCTTATCTGCCTATGTGCCTAATGTTTGTTCTCTGTGAGAAAACCTAGCAGCCCAGCTTGTCAAAGTAGTTGCAAAATGAACTAACATTGATGCTAAAATGTATTTAACCAAAGCATATTTACTGCAAAATGTGATCTACTAATAGAATATAAAACTATGTGACAATAGAGTTGGAACTGAAAGCAGTAATTGAAGATGACAGCCAGTATTCACAAGTACAAGTTTCTGCAGAAGCTTTAATAACAGTGAAACATGATGCAGCACTTCAGGACAAGATACTAAGGTGCCAAAAGAAGGATCTAGATTCTGCCTGTTTTGTGGATTCAGAGACTTTTCTTAAAAAAAAAATCTACTTACACTTTGAGCCTGTTTTAAGATGGATGGTTACACGTGACCTTTAAGAACACCTATTGCACACACACAATACATTTATCAGGGACTACATTAACAATGCTTCTGAGTCATCCAAAATATGAAAGAAATTATTACTTTCTTGTTGTCGACAAAATGGCACAAAACTCACAGAAAAGCTTGCTTTAAAGACATATCAGGGTAAGCACTGGTGGAAGGAAAGATTTTGGAATGGCTTGCAACAGAACTTACGGAAAAAATTACACATTTCATAGCTGTGCACAGTGCCTTAGCTGCAGACATTGCTTTGCTATGCTGGTTAATCCATTTCTCAAGTAAGCCACCTTTTATCCCTTTCCTTGGGACACCTCTTAGGTAGCCACCAGCAATTCATTCTTGACGTAGGGAGTACATTGTTTAGAAAACAAGAATTTTGAAAACAATAAAAATGTACAGCTTCTAATAGTCTTGTTGTTACATTTAAGACACACACATAATCTGAAAAATAAGTGTTAGAACATTCTCTGTATGACTTCAAGCACAAAACAAGCCCATCTTTTCCCAAGAAGAAATAATGGCATACAAAGAAGTATAAATGACATAAATATTTGAAGAATGCATGTGGTCTTGTGAGTGCCTGTCTGGAGTTGCATAGGTACAAGAAAGGACACAAAATCTTGGCCTAAATACTATGCATTTGTACCAGCAGAGATGGAGAGAACTAAATGTTTCCATGTTTCAAAAAAAAAAAAAAAAAAAAAAAAAAAGGCATTTCCTATCGTACTTGTATATAGCTCAGCTACCTTGTTCATAGAGTACTCACTGCAGTTCAAAAAGCCTTGACTTATTTACAAGAATATATACCAATCAGTATTTCCTGGCATTTAAATGATATCGGGACACCAGACTCATTGAAGTAATATAACAAAAAGAGTTCATGGCTATTGGACTGGTATTATAATACTTTGTTCCTTGAGACTTACCAGCTACTCTGCTTGATCCGTCCCACCCAGGAACTGGCACTGCTGTTCGTGAATAGAGGGTTGGGAGTTCAGGGATCTGGGAGTAAATGTAATTTACTGCATCTGGTGTCAGAGAACAGGAAACAGTTAGATTTGTACTACGAGCCCCAGGGCCTTCATTGCTTAGACAGCAGAGTGTTGTCAGCCCTGACAATAGTCACTGGAGCTTTGTACTAGATAATTGGATCAAAGCAAACAAAGTGCAAAGTCACTGTCCTGTGATTGGTGTTCAATAGACTAGCTGAGGCAGGAGGGAATTGGTCCAGATGACTCAAACCTTATGTCAGATGAACACATAAAATTATGCGTCAGGAGGTTCTGGATTTATCAAGTCAGTGAGCTTTAAAATGGGGAGTGGGGTGGGAAAGGTAAGGACCAAACCCAATGCGATACCTAGAATACATGACATTTCAAATAGAAATATAAAAGCCTAAAAATGCTAGTGTTGACTGAATAGGGTAAACTAGTTGTTTCCAATATTACTGATTCAGAATTTGGTTTTTTGTTCTTAAAGCTGAAATGTACCTAATTATGAAATCTCATATAGATATTGATAGGATACCTGTTTTTGTCTTCAGTAATTATTATGTTCCTGCCAGTGCTGCAATACCATCATTCATTAATAAATATTGAATTAGTAGAAAGCTATCTTAAATGATTGACTTGTTTTACATGTGAGATTATGGCTGCTTATCATAAGCTAAATGTGTACTTTAAAAGATATATTAATAAATTTAAAAGTATTTCTTTGGAGATACTTTGTGGCTGGGTTAAATATAACTAGCATTTTTTGTTCTGCTTGAATTCAGTGGCTGAGCTAAGAGGAGAGCTCAGAGGAGAGATGTGCAAATAACTGACTTAAGGTTCAGGCATCAGACCAAAACAAAAAAAGGAAAAAAATTTAAAATCACATTCTTTCCTATCAACTGGAAATGTTTTCAGCTCTGTTAAATGGTTAAATTTATGTTTAAATATAAAATCCTATTTGGTGTGAAAAAGACAATTCTTTTTCCTCCAAGGGTATTTTGCCAGTTCAGTGTAAAATTTGTCAAGCCCTTGGTAGTGCCTATTCCATGTATCAGGGTAGGAGGCAAAATCTCCCTTCCTTGAAGCCTCTCCCTGCTTCAAGGTGGGAGATCTTGACCAGCAAGCAGGTGAGAGAGGTTGACCAGTGCAGACCATAAAAGGGAACTGGTGAAATGAGAGAGAAAATGAAATGTTCTGCTGTAACCTGTTTGACTGCATCTGCTTAAGGGAGATATTTTCATCACATTCCCTATGAGCTAACATGCTTCCCAGAAAAAATACCCATGCCTGGGAGCGTCCTCAGGAAGGACATCATATGCCACCTCTAATCCCAAAGCTTTTTTGGCAGGAAAACTGGGCCTGATATTAGTGAAATTGTTTTACTCCCGTAACAGTCAGTGGTGGCCACGATTGATACTGGACGCAGAAAAATAAGGCCCCAGGATGAAACTCCATCGCTCTGCAGACCACTATAGGTGACTCAGGTAAGGAGTCCTCTTTCCTCCCTTCTGGTGTCAGAAAAGTAAGGCAGAGGGGCACAGTGCAAATTCATTTAAAACCCCCACAAATTTAGTATATAAATGAGTTTAGTTTGTATCAGATGAATTGGAAGAAATCCCCAAGCCTATCCAGGCAAATGGTATTTTATTTCATATTTCAGGGGACAAATGGCAGACTTGGCAAATGGACTTTTATAATTTCAATGCATACTGTATCTCAAAGTTTTGTATTTTTAGCAGTGGAACCTAGGAAAAATAATTGTTTAAGACACACAGCTGACTGAGCACTGGCCAGCAACAGCTGCCTTCTTTTGCAGGGTCACTTGCCTCTAATGAGAAATTGGTTCAATGCTTGGTGCTGTTGTTCTAGGAAATATCACCAGCAAATGAGTACACCGTTATTGAAAACTGAAGCAATTTCTCAGAACAAAGAAGTGGGGACTGTGTTTCTGGTCCAGGAAAAGAAGGCACTTTGTGTTCTGGAAATAGCACAAACTTAGTAATTATTCATCCCACAGAGTGTCCTCTTGGAACAGTAGTTTCAGTACACACTTATCCAGTGACTGAGTGACAGATGTATCACATGTGTTTCATGTCATAATCAATGCAGACTTGAACTGCTTAACTAATCATCCTTACTTCTTTTGCAGTTTATGAGGATCAACAGGCATGGCTAGGGTACAGTTCTCATGCAAGGACACTGTAGGAGGTAAAATTATTTGCAAATATTTATTTTTACCCCTGTGCTTATGGGGGGAATTGAGCATCATTGACATCTAGCAGTAGGGAAAATCAGTTGTACAGCTTGATGGTGGAACTCTCACTTTGACGTGGTAGATGTCTGAGGACCTTAGTAAGCTGTTGGGTTTTTTTTTTCCTTGCCTCCTGCTTTAGGAGACAGTACTAGGCTAAGTGATAGATGCTGCTAGTATTGAATTAGTTTAGAAACTTCTCTGTATGTTAATTATAATAAAATATTTAAAAAATTAGCTTCAGGGCTTCAATCTGTCCTTGTCGTGAGCAGGGAAAGCTGGGAGGGCAGTACAATTCTCATGTAGTTCCTTCTGAAGCTAGTGGTGGTGCCACATGTCAGAAATAGGGTATTTGACTACAAGTTGGGGTTGGTTGATTCTGCCAGCTCCTGTCTCGTGTTGCTGCCTTCCCCACCCAGCCTCCAAACAAAGCAAATATGCTCATTTCCCTTTATCTCACTGGCAACAAGGTCTCTTTCATTTAGCACCTTTAGAAGGATATAAGAGGCTAATTTACAAGGAATGGATGAGACACAAATTAGCATTTTGTTCACGTGAGAAGACAGAACATAAATAGCATTTAAACAGACTGCCCTCTATATCTTCATTTCAGTCTTTGATAAGTTATTAATATCTAAGGATGACATAAAACTAGTTCTGTGTCTTTTTTACTACTTGCAGCAAAATGAATTTTAGGAGTATGGCACTCTTCTGGATTAACAGATAAGAGCTTAGCAAAACATATGGGGCATGGTTATTCTTCAAGGGTGCTTGCACAAAGCTAAACCTTTGGAGCTGCTCTGAATAGCTTCCACATGGGGGCTTGTGATCAAATGTCAGATGGATTCATTTTCCAAGGGATGGATTCTCTTTAAGAAGTCCATACCACTAAAATTAGTGATACGTCTTCTGCAAATACTGACTCCCAGGGCAGGGCTCTTCCACCTACAAAGCTCTCTGCGGCTGCATGGGACTGCATCAGGAAGAGCAGTGGTTTTGGCCCTCCCACCATGTTTGTAAGAACATCAATGGAGGCTTTTGCTGGAAGCTGAATAGTCTGGCTCTGACTTACTGAATCATGCCTTAAACAAGCTCGGTGGTTAGGGTCCACAGCTGACACTTGTACATCTATAAACAACATTATTGGGGAGTGCATCTATCAGAGCAGTAAGAAATGCTGCCCAACCCTTTCTGAAGGCAAGATGCCTAAGGACAGCCATCTCAAGTGCATGTATACCAATATATGTAATGTGGGCAACAAGCAGGAGGAACTAGAGCCTTGTGTGTGAGAGAGAGTGAGCTGCCAGAAGAATCACAGAAACTTGGTGGGAAAACTCTCATGATGAGGAGACCACAATGGATGGCTACAAATATTTTCAGAAAGATAAGAAAGGAATAAGAGGAGGTGGAGTTGCACTTTATGTTACACATACTTGTGTGTATAGAGGAGAGCTGTGGAGATCATGCCAGTTCAATTTCACTAATGCCTTAGGATCATGATTAGAGGGCTCATCACTAAGGAGAGTGTTATGCACTGACCTCCCTGTCAAGATGATGAAGCCAACAAAACCTTACTGTGGCTGCCCAGTGAAGTCTTGGGCCAACTGAGCCCAGTCTTCATGGGTGGCTTCAATTACCCCCACATTTGTTGGAAAAAAAATTAAAACTGCACATGCCATCCATCAGGTTTGCGTAATGTCTTAGGAACTCCTTGTTCTGAGAGATGCTGGACATGCTGACTAGGAGCAGCACACTGCTAGATTCACTGCTTGCAAGCCAGGAAGATTTATTTGATTTACATTGGTAACCAATGACACCTTGGATACAATGAGCAAACATTGTGGAGTTTAAGGTCCTGCTTAGAACATTGAAGACAGTAGTAGGATGAAGACCTTAAACTTTGGAAGAGACAACTTCAATATGCCAAGAGCATAGCTGTGAGGGATTACATTGGAAGCATCTAAGAAAATCAAAGGAGTTTGTGAGTGCTGGGAGTTTGAAAGTGCCTGCTGAAATCACAAGAATGGTCTATTCTTTACAAGACAAAGGAAGAAATCTAAACAAAAGACTTCCCTTGCTTAACTATGAACTGTTATATGTAATTAAAAGCAGAAAAGGCAACAAACTGGAAAGGCAGCCAGTTAGCCCCTGGGCATTACAAGCAACTTGCTAGAGGCATGCAGAGATGCAGTCAGGAAGGTTAAGGATCAGCTAGGACTAAAGTTGGCAAAACATGTCAAGAAGAAAGGGTTCTTCAGTATTTGTGAGCAGTAAGCAGAAGGAAAGACACAAGACCACTGCTTAAGTAGTGCAGGGAAGCTAGTCACTAACAATTGTAGCAAGGCAGATTTCTCCTTTTTTGTCCATAAATACATACATCCACACCCTGGAGTGTTAAGAAAATGCCTGACATTTTCGTAAGGAGACTGCCTATAATATTTGAAATGTACGCAGTTCAGTGGATGTCCCTGATGACTAAAAGAGGCAAAAATGTCATACCACAAGAATGGACCAAAAGAGGACCCAGGAAACTGGAGGCACAATGGTCTTACTTTGTCCCCATGGCAAGTGACAGAATGAGTCCTCCTAGAAACCATTACAAACTAAACAAAGCAGATGATTGGGAAAAGCCATAATGGATTTACTGAGGACAAATAATGACAGACTAAATTAATCACCTTCTTGAACATAATAACATCTTCTATTGACATTGGGACAGCAGTGGATTATGTTTATTTAGACTTCAGCAAAGCCTTTGGCACAGTTTCCCACACTATTCTCCTGGCCAAGGCTCACGTGTAGGATGGATAGGAAGCTATCCATGAGTGTGACTCATGTCACACTCCAAGGGTGGCAATAAATGATTTTTACTCAGGTAGACAGAGGTGCTGTAATTGTGGCAGCTCTAGATGGAGGCTGAATTTAAAAGTCATCAAAAACCTACAAATGAAAATCAATTGCTGATGATTTTTACAGAACATGTGGAAAGAATTCTTCAAAGAGCTATACTTGACTTCTCTGAGGGCACACTTGTCTGTTTTGCTATTGGGGGGAACAGTTTGTCAAGATCAGAGGACAGAAAGCCAGAAGAGTTTCTAAACAATATTCTGGGTAAAATAAATAAATAAAAGAAATAATTCAGGTCAGATTTCCTAGACCACTTCTTGGCCAAATATATGCTAATACATACAAAATTCAAACAGAGGTTTGTGCAAACTGTCCAATTACTGTAATTATGTCTTCTGTATGTTGGCTGAAGTAGTAGCAATTAGTTTGCGTACAAACCGCCAAATATTGCAGAGGATGCACTTACTTCTGAGGGAAATTCGGCGGATAAGGGGGTTATATCAGATCTTCATGTGCCTTTTATTTTATATATACATTGAGAAATAAATATACACACATGGAGCAGGAGCTCTCTCCTTTCCATTTGTTCATGACGTGCATGCAGCATAGCATTGCAGCATGCTTGGTTTTGACTGCAGACCTGAGCACCAACAAATAATGTAATGCCTAGCATCATCTCAGAGCTTGTTTAATGGAGAGCTTGTCAGCTGCAAGCCACCACAGAGCTGGCAGTCACAAGTGAAGGTGACAGGGCCACAGCTCCCAGTCTCAGCATTTCTGCTCTACTTTCTTTTACACAGTGATTTATGAAGGCAGTGTGTTTGTACCCTGAAAAATGTAGAATTTGTGTTAATTGTGCCTGGATGATTTCAAGCTCAGAGATCCTCACTGCCAAACACAGGTTTTTTTGGTTTTTTTTTTTGGTTTTTTTTTTTCTATGAAAACTGTGAAGGACAAACAGCATCATCTGATTAGTCACTGATGCTCACCACCACTTCTCCCCTTCCCTTATAGCCTTTGCTTGGACCTCTCTGGGATCTGAACATCTTCTTGTAGTGCTTCCTGCACACTCAAAATATCTGTCACCACAAAATTATACACAGGAACACAATGGTGAGATTAAAGAAATGTTTGTACTGTCACTGCATTTACAAAAAAAGAGACAAAGAACAAACAAACATGATATGTATGGACTTGGGAGTCATTCATGAAGTGACAGCAACTGAAGAAATTGGTCAGACGGGTTGTGTCTGTGTTTTACACAACCTTCCTGGGTTAGCCAGTGGCTGGAGAGGAGAGGAGAGGAGAGGAGAGGAGAGGAGAGGAGAGGAGAGGAGAGGAGAGGAGAGGAGAGGAGAGGAGAGGAGAGGAGAGGAGAGGAGAGGAGAGGAGAGGAGAGGAGAGGAGAGGAGAGGAGAGGAGAGGAGAGGAGAGGGACTAGTTCACTTAGATGTAACCCCCCTGCTCTATTTGCTTGCATGAATTGCTCTCTTCTCTTTGACATATTTTTGTAGTTCTTTGTTACCTTTCAGAAATTACAAGCTGTCCTTAATTCTGGCTCAGACTGTCAAGAAGGGATCCACTGAAAACAGGCAAAATCTGGAGAGCATGAGGGCCCCTTTTGAACCTAATGAAATACCACGTTGCTACATACCTTCAAGGAAACTACCACTTCATAATTGTTAGCTGGGGCTTCCTTTGGTTCCTTTGCTGTTACAAGACACATGAAGATGTAGGCTGCACCTTGCAGGAGTCATAGAAACTCCTGAGCACTTTGGTTGCTAATTCCTGCAGGCACTGTTCCTATTTAAGAAACTTACTAATGACCATGGTGTAACTCTGCATAAGTACAAAGTATTTGCAATTACCACTTAGTGGTAGCCAAATTCAAATCCTTCAGAGAGAAGGAAGACTAAGTTCTTACAAAGGAACATACTATCTGGGATTTTTCTTTTTCTTTTTCTTTTTCTTTTTCTTTTTCTTTTTCTTTTTCTTTTTCTTTTTCTTTTTCTTTTTCTTTTTCTTTTTCTTTTTCTTTTTCTTTTTCTTTTTCTTTTTCTTTTTCTTTTTCTTTTTCTTTTTCTTTTTCTTTTTCTTTTTCAACAATGGCATTTAACAAAACACTTGGATTATATTGCTAGTAAGAATGAAAATTTCTGAACTAGGTCTTTGACTTAAAATAAGCCCTTTTTAGTAAGTAATATTAATCACCTGTAAAAGACAGGTCCAAGTCAACTCAAATACTACATAGTAACTTCCATTGTACCCCATTGTTTTCATGTTGGGATCATCTTACATGTTACTCATCTGCATTCACAATACAGTTACAGCAGCTGGAGAAGGTAGTCTTAACCTCATTATTTTGTCACTTCAAAGACATGTACTGAGAATGAGTATCTGGTGCTCATATTTATCTGCAAATGCCTTAGCATGACATCCTTCCAGGGTCCTAAGGATCCTGGGGTGGCACTACAAGGGTCTCTCCAGCTTCCTGGGAACCATGCATATTATTTATTCACTCAGACACCTAAAGCTCACACTTTGTATGACACTGAGTTAATAAGCTAGGGATTACTACATCCTCATCCAACCAAGTGAAGTTTTCCTTCTGCAAGAATCATCATATGGAGAATATTGTTCATCAGTGAAATCTGTTTTTAATAGTTGTTCCTCTGTATTAGGAATAGTTCTCATAGAATTTAGCTGGTTATGAACAGAGCATGAGCACATACAACGGAGAAGGTTGACCACAGAGAGGTGAGAAGGAGTCTGTAGTGCAGAGCTATCACGTGGTGAAAGGGGTCAATAGCACAGAAATTGTATGATGTCTGCTTTAAGTTATTCATGCTGTTCTTTCCCTTTGTGTGAGCATAAGAAGTGGTGGAACCCTGCCAATGCAATACTGTTTTACCACAACAGTGACGTTTATGCTTGCATTATAGAAATACCAAAGAAAAAGGTAATGGCTCTAGCAAGAAATCAGAAACACACAATGAAGGAAAGAAACCCACTCTTCAACTCTTTGCAACAAAGCTATAGTAAAAACTTGTGTTAAACCCAAAGCTATACAATAATAAAAAGGCACTTACCACCATCCTGGTGGGAGAAACTCTGTAAAGAGAAAAAATAGGATGTTTGGTTAAACCTTTAATATTTCAGGTTTAATTTGCTTTACATCTTGATTTTTATGCTAGGCTTGCTTTTATGGTTCTTTGGAAATTTTAATGGGTATCTGTGATTGATGCTCCTTGGATTTAGGTGCCATCATAGACTGGAGGAGGGGGACGTGGTGCAACTAGATTAAGAGCTCTGCTTTTTGTTGCAGGCTGTAATGTTTTGAGGTGGCATTTGCGGCAAATGCTACCTTCTCTGGATGCCATGAGAGCAGGGAAGTTTTAAATACTCTCAGGATCCTGCTGATATCTTTAAGAGGGGCTGAAAGGCCCCTTAAACCTCAAGTGGCTTCCCTGCCAATAGGGAGATAGCCTCTGAAATCACTTTTCAAAAAAAGCTGGGATGGAAGAAAAAACCCAAAACACCCAACCAGAATAGACCTGATGCCACTCTGTCTTTTCTAGTCTTGCTCATTTTGGTTTAAGCTAGGTGCTCTGAAACTGCCCTCACTCTTTCCTTAAGTGCATGAATTATAACCTGCTCCCAAATGGAGCTAAGAGTACACTTTGGTTTCAATCTGTGCTCAAGTGTCTTTTTTTTTTAAATACCTTTTGCAAGTTGTCAAAGGATTTCTCAGTCTCCTTTAGTTTCTCCAAAATTATTTGTTCTTTGGCAGATATTTGTGATTCTTCACTTTCTAATTTCTGTATTTCTTGTTCCAGTCTGTGGAAGACATACAGACATGCACATACACACAAAAATAAAATGTAAAAATTAGTTCAATGAGAAAGTGTTTCTGAGATATTAACTGGCATTTCAAACGTCATCAGAAACAACTTTGTCTTTTACTATTCACAACTGATTTCCTAACACATGAAGGGCCCATGAATTATTTGTAAAACAAACAGATTTATTTTCAGGAAAAACAGTGATTATCTTATCCACATCTGCAAAAGCATATGCAGATTAACTAAAAATATACTTCAGTATCCCTTCATTCCAATTCTCATAACATCTCTGATTTTTACTTTCATTTTAGAATCACAGTACAGGATATAACTATGAATATTCAGTAGTATTTAAAGTAATAAATATATTCTAATGTTTCCATACTCCAGACAATAAAACTGGAAATAATTTTTGGAAACTGGCAGTCAACCAGTTGTCGTAGGAGCTTCTCTTGAACCCATACTTTTCCCACTCTCCTTTGGGATAGCTATCTCTGCTTTCAACTGTTACTGCATAACACTGGGGTCCCCAGAGACTTTGGCTAACAAAATACATAGACTGTTTAGAAAATAAACTTACTCTACTAGACAGTAAACACTCAGGACTCTCATTTCTCTTGTCAAGACTTAATGGCTGACACCTCACACCTTAAGATGAATTGATTATGATTTGGAACACACTTTTATAGAGCTTAGATTCTCCATTACTTTAACTCAAACCTCCTTTAATTGACATGATTTATGCAGATGCAGGAATATTCCCTCTTTCTCCTCATTCTCCTCCTTTTATATGTGCAACTGTGTTTGTTTTCTCATTTTTGAAAAAAAAATACATATAAAATAAGCCAAGATTAATATATTTGGACATGTATTTGGAGTACCTAAAACTACCTTTGTCTACCAAAAGACCTGTAGCTGCTCATAGTTTGTTGAAACATATTTCCTTGAATGTGACCACTGCCTTTCTGTCACCATTTTTCAAATGAAGGATAAGGATACTGACACACATGCTGATGGTTCAATTTTAGTATTTTTGCTCTTTTCCAGCCTTGATCAGCTCAAGACTCCACTAATTCTTGTTCAATCACAAGGCAGAGAGCATGGAGAAGGTGATGTAGGGAGGAGAGAAGGAGGAGTTGCTTCTTTGACAGATCTGACAGATCTTATGGAAGTCTTCTGTTCAAATATAGATACAGGGGTCTAACTTCAGGCACCCACCTGGGAAATTTCCCCCCACTTTTTAATTGTATGATGATGAAAGATTTGTGGCATTTACTGATAATGCTTTTCATTAGAGGGAGGGAAAAGTATTAGAGGGAGGGAAAAGTATTAGAGGCTCAAGTTGCTGCAGATGGAAAAAAACAGATTTTACTCTCCTAAAGTGTGTGAATAATTAACAGTCTCAAATTCATGGTGATTTGTTGAACTGCCATTAAAGGTAATACCCTCAATCACTAAATTGAACTGGCTTAATTGCAATAATTTTAAAATGAACTGTTGGAGAGTAATGCTTCAATCCATTTAATCTTTCCTCCAAAATAATACAAAACATAATAGATAAAAAAAAATTGTAACTAAGTATTTTGTTCTGCTGCAATGGAACAGTTTGATCCAGGATGACTATTCCCCCTCATGTTGTAATTCAGGAAGAAATTTTTCAAAATATCCTCTTGACTTTTCTATCTTGATTTTTTTAAATGCCTAGTGAAGTGAAAAATTCATCACTCAGGTCCGGCATTTGCCACACTCCTGCTAAATTAAAGAACTTAGAAGTCCCCAGCTAGGCACCTCCTTTTCCTTCTCTATCCCTTGGAATGATTTGTAGATTCACATACATTTGCACCTTGCTGATAAAGACATTTGAAATATTCTGCTGTGCTGCCTGGTGAAAATATATTGTGTGGCTGGGTAAATCAGGGTTTACTGGTATATTTCACTTCTTTCCCAGTGAGTCACTAAGCATATTCAGGATTGATATTTTCAGGATGCATATTCTGTAAACTAGTACATTTTGCTTGCTATTTTACGTGGAAAGAAACTGAAAAATGGGAGTGTGTAGAAGTTGGCAACAATGAAATACAGAGAGAAGAAAGAAGCCCTTTTTTTTTTTTCAAATAAACTGGACATTAGTTAGTAGTTTATGACAATGAAAACTGAGTATATGAGGCAATTCACTTGATGCATGGTTATAAGCAAGTAAACTCCCTGTAATTTGGGGTCATCAAAAGTCACTAATTTTTTGTACACCAGCTCAGATTGGAGAAGGTCATTAATTGTTTGGTCTTGCAGAGAAAGTTTGCTTCTAACAAATGCACATGTGCACTTGGACATGCACAGATAGCAACTGATTCGATCTATATTTCCTTACTTTCTGACTGCTTTCTCTTTTGGTTTTACACCTCCTGGTTCACTTCCTCAGTTGTTTTGTGCCAGCCTACCCTCACCATTAAAATGAGTTGGGCAGATGAGACATTACATTACTCTGCTTTGACAAGATATCTAGTTGTTCTGATTTTTCTTCTCAGTGTGTTTTTCTGAATCCCCTCTTCACTTTCCCAGAAGTGATACTGACAACAACTTGCTGAAGATGATAAAGATGGAGATAGAGCCACCAGGATTTAGAAACATGGATTAAGCTATTAGAGAACTTCAGTGTGACACTGAAGAATGCACAAAACTTGTCATATTGAAGCAATTGGTTTTTCCTCACTGAAATCAGCACAGGTAGACTGAGAGTCACCCAGGCTCTACACAGAATGCAGAAAAATTGCAGGAAAAATACAGACCTTTCACTAGAATATACCTGTTACAAAGCTCAGGGGTCATTTACCAGGCATCAGTATCCACAGGAGGTTGTGTCTTACATTGTTGCTAAATTTATATCACTCTAATTTGTGCTCTCTAGGCCTAAGGGTTGAGGCACCTCTGCTGAGGCAATGTAAATACTCAGGGTCAGAGTTTCTGTGTGAACTGTTGTATATATTCCTTAGTAAACCACTTCAGTACCACAGGTCTCTTTGAAAAATTTGGACATGGAGTCGTCACCACTTATTTGGGCTGTCCTTTTACATATGGTCCAGCAATGCAAAAATTTAAATCATGCAAATTGAAGGTTGCTTTGCATGGTTTACTTTTTTAGTGAGTTTCATATAATCAGAATTGCTCAATGGTAAGGAGAAGTGCCTGATTTTTTGATAGCAACACACAAAAGAGTAATGGAAATTTGATCTGAAAAATAAATGCACTAGCATCTGTTTTGAGCAACGTGTTGTATAGTGGCTTAAACAGTAATAAATTCATTCAGAGTGCACATGTACACATACATATATATACAAAGGCCTTACATTCTTCCCGTGTAAACCTGTTAAATATCAAAGAATGTCCTTTTCTTCTAGCCCAGATTAAAAAGGATATGCCTTGTCATTTGACACCTGGCAAGGAAACCCTGTAATTCCCTTGTTCCTTAGCAGACTTCGTAGCAGATTTTGGGCTGGCCTTTGAAAGATGGCCAGTTTTATAAACAACTACAATATCTGAAGTGTTTTAGGGAAGAAAATTAAGAAAGAAAATGCAGATTCAGATAAGGCAGAAGATAAAACAGATTGTTAGTATTTCTGCTCCATTGGCCCAGGCAGCTACTTGATGATTGAGATTTGCTAAACTGTTTCTATAAGAAGAAACCTGGGTTAGAGGATCTTGGGCTGCTGTGGCATGGACAAGAGTTTTGTTTCAGTGATTGTATTAGAGTCCTATTTTCCCAAATACCACAAAAACAGATGGGAAATTTTGTCACTCAGAAGGCCAAACCTGCCTTGCTGCTTGTCTGTCCTGCAGCTTTCTCTAATGCATGGCTGCTATAAACATCCAAGAGTACAAGAGGATTTTCAGGGGGGGCTGTTTGTATAAGCTAGGAGCTAAGTGACTTTCCTTCTCATGTTAACAGTGCTGCCCTGCTTTGAAGAGGAAGGAAACACAAACAGCTAAAAGGATGCTGTATTTTGGACAGCATTTTGCTGTCATTTGGGTGACCCAGATTCCTCAGTTAGTAAGAATACAGGCTTCTAGAATAATAAAGGCTGGAAATAACTTTGGGAGGCCTCTAGCCCAACCTCCTGCTCAAAGCAGAGCCAGCTGTGGTCAGGCCAGTATGATCATGGCTTCTTCCAGTTGGGTCTTGAAACTCCTGAATGATGGGGGAAAAATATATTATAAGGCTACTTACAGGCCTTCTCTTTTAGACTCTTTTGCTACCAAGACCTACAAAGTTCAGACCAGAACCTTACAATACTGCAGGGGAAGGAGATGTACCAGACTGATAAAAGAAGCCTGCTCTGTGTGTTTGGTGGGATTTTGACCTAACTGGGCACTACACGAGTGTGGACAAGGCAGCCAGTGAAGCTTCTGAGAAAACAAGAGGCAGAAACAGCACATGAATCCTCCTGAAGAGATGCAGGGATATGGACCACAGGAGCTGTTAGGTAGGACAGAATACTGTATTTTAGGTGACAGTAAGGGGAGTTAAGCAGGGAAATCTAAGAGGTGAAGAGACAGAAGGTGAGGTTTGGAACTGTGGAATGTGTACATGTGCATTTACATTTAGTACTCACTACCCAGCAAACATTGTACTTGGATACAGGTCTCTGTTTTGTGCTCTGAAGGTGCTGAATGTACTTTCTCAGATGAAGGATTTCCTCTGTTTCTTCTGTTTCCCACACTGTGATGTTGAAACCCACAAACTTGGCCTATCATTTTCCTCTTCACTTAAAAGCAGAGGCTGTTCTGACCCGAGATGCCTTTCCTCAACCCCAGGAGAAACCCAGAGTATGGTCCTGTGGGGCATTAACAGAGTGAATGCAGATGCTGATGCAGAATCACACTGGTTTGAACACACAAATCCTAAGTCAGCAGAACTATGCCTGAAGAAAACAGCCTTCTCTATCCAGCTAATTAACTCTAGCAGACACAGAGTTCTAGAGATATCTACATTTGGCTTAGCAGTGTTTTGTTTTCCAGGGTAGGAAGGTAACAGCATTATAAACAGGGAGAACAGCTGCAGATTTATGGACCAGTTTCTTTGGCTGTGCTAACTATGCATTTGGGGTTGTACCTGAGAAATACTCATGCAATTTCTGCAGTGAAAACAGAAGTGTAATAAAAATTATGTCCGCAGTATACACACTGGCATGTCAGTGGAAAAAAGAACATCCATTAGGACTAACAAGGAAAGTATACACGTATTCAGAACTTAAGAGAAAAACAGGAAAGACCTAATCACAGTAAACACTTGAAGGGAAAAGGTGACGGATGCATACGTGGAGTGGGGGATGGTTCAACTTTAACTGATTGTTTTGCTACTGCTTGACTGACACCATAAATCAAATTGATATAAAACCCACAAATAAGACAGTAATTAGTATCAGGTCTCTCAGAGCTGAACATCCTGAGGTGTTACAGATGCTATTAAAATGGCAGAGTCACAAGCAGAACACTGCAACAAACCCCTGATATTTACTGAACAGAGAATTAAATACCAAGTTTAGGGATAACTGTGCTTGTCTGAAGGGAAGAAACTGATCTCTACATTCTCTCTGTACCTTTGGATTTTGCCTTCAGGTATCTTTTGACCACACAGCAAAACCAGAAACTGAAACTTTACATGTTAGGTTCACCCTCCTGGAAGTACAGTGACTTCTGCAAAAGTTCACTGGCAAAAATATTCTGTTCCATGGGACTCTCATTCCCATTTCTTCTAGGGGCAACAGGGTACCTGTTAGCTGACCCAGGGTCAGAACAACCTTGGAAAATGAACTTGCAAGGGCAAAGAGTGTCCCTGAAAGACATATAAGTCTTTTAAACCAACATAACTGGATCCTAGTCCAGTACCTCAACTCTTGACAAACTTTCTATTACCTGAACCAACTGCCAAGCACTAGCAACCTGTGTGTAAGCCAGAATGCCTATGAAACTGGAGCCGAAACCTACATGCCACAGCTGTGAACAGTACCCTTTGTCTGCTGTAGGGGAGGGGAAATCACTGAATAATCTTCAGTTTATTTTCCACACACAGCCAGTGCTGATGGTAAAAAAATCTGCTTGATTTCAGGTCTGTTGCAGGCTGAAATGTTTTTCAGAGTTGAGTAATTTAATACCTCTTAGTTTAGTCTTTTTGTAGTGCTCATCATTTTTTGAACAGCTCACTTTCAAAGAGGAAAGCTGGCAGGGCACATCTTATGATTTTGAACAGATTGTTGTTTACAGAGTGCAGTTGAAATTCAAGAGCTGCAAACTTAATTAACATCTTTGAAAAGGCAAAACCTCCATGACTTGAAAAACTGGGAATCCCTCATTGCCATCCAGTGCTTGGATATGAGATTCAGGCTCTGGTAGTCCACATCAATTTTGCTGGACACATGAGAAGAGAAACCCTCCACCTGGAAAAAGCTGCATCCCCCTACCACCTGAGGAACTTGAGAAGTAGAGCTCCACAATTCACTTTGCCATCTGAAGTAAATGTGTATACACACATACACAAAGGGAGTGTGATATTCTGCATCTGCCTGGTGTAGGATGAGGTTAATTCATGCTAGACAAACCAAGGCAACCAAGTCAGGCATTGGCCACAGGACTTCTTGAGCTAAGCAGGATGAGTTGGAAAACACAACAACCATTACTTTGATTTAATTACTACAATGTTGCCTGCTCTGGATGTCGAAGTCTTAATATAATGTAAATTTTTTGACCTGGAATTGAAGAAGTTATACAATTGAGCCACTTCCCTTGCCAAATCAACAATGTTTGCATATTAACTTTTGCCTATCAGGTTTGCCTGATACAGCATTAAATCTCTCAAATATGGGAACCTTCAGCACTCTGGTGTGACTCTTCCTCTAACTGAAACTACTTCTTCATGAGCTGCATTTTCTCTTCTTAAAATGTTACCTCAGCCTAGTATGATTTCCTCATATCACTGTAACACAAAACTTTTTGCCCTCATGGCACTTACAGCCCACATTTGTTTTTGGACTTTTACCAGTGTAAATCTTTCTAAGCCCACTTCTTCCAGTATTCTTCAAATGGGAGATGTCTCCAGCCTGGGTGAGACCGCAACCTTGAAAACTTCCCACTGGCTCAGGAGATGGCAGATCATTACTGGAAATCAGTGAATCACTATGCCTTGGATGCTTGCCCTTAGAGCAGAGGAGTACATGGCTAGACCCTCCTTTGGGAACGGAGGGGGAAAAAAGTTTAAAAAAAGACCTGTTCTGAACCCAGTCAGTGGCCAGTGATCAAAGAGGTGAAAGAGCAGAGTCTACTTGTTTTCTCTGTGTGCTTATAACAGTGTTTGGATCAGGAAGCTCCTGTTTGTGCTCCTGACCAGGCTCCAGACAGAACCTGGCAGATCTGGCCAAATCCCTGATCAGTCAAGTAAACACCCTGATGCCTTAACCTGCCCTGGTGGCATCTGGCTCCTGATTCATCCAGCCTCTGGACCACTTGTATTTAAAAGAAATGGCAGAAATGTTCTGGTTTCTTGACCCAGCCAGGTAAGATGAAAATGGTTATTTAGGCTCTTCCTGTTGAAGCTGGGTTTTCTCTCTCTTTATCATTACTCTCATTTTCTTCTATCCTCCCAGATCCAGGCCTCCTGCCTCTGGAGCTTCACAGGCCAGTGTACAAAATATTAAGGCAAACGAAGTAAGAGCCACAACTGATATAAAATGCTTGGCCTGCACAGAATCAGACATGCAAATCTTTGTGTCTAGACAGACAGGTTGTCACATCAGAAAACAGACAGGACTTACACTGCAAGTACAGAGGCACATCGTCTGTGGTTCATTGTTTGGTACTCACTGGGATGGCAGAAGAAAGGCAAGGAAGATAAAATAGCCATTTGAGAGAGGATATGTGCTGTACTTTGCAATTGAAAGGTGAAAGTACAATGACTCAGGGAAGACACTGAATCCTGCAGAAACCTGCTTGCTTTCCCATGGCTTTAAGTAAAATTGGCAGGACAAGCACCAGGACAGATGTCCCGGGATGTCTAAGAACACACAAGAGTGCAAAGGACTACCATACCAATGTGGCTTTTGATCATAAAATTTTCTAATGTTGCACGATGTGGTCTGTGTGAAGGAGGTTTGCAAGTGCAATTTTCCCCAGCACAGAGTCCCTGTACACAGCAACACGCACCCAGAAACTTAAAAAGTGACACAGGTGTGGCCAGCCCTGTGAAAAACAGCTTGTTGGCTTGTAGCAGTTATGCACATGAAATTCGTTTAGGTTTAGCAACAGATGCCAGCAGTTGAGCTGTACAGTGGATTGTGTTATTTATGTCTTGGGAGACATCCAAGAAATAGAGGGAGAGCAATTGGGGGATGATGGCTGAGTGCTCATTCTTCCATTATGAAGCAGTGCTAGCTGCTGCAGTTACCCAAAGTTAGCGCAGATGTACAACCAAAATGAATGCATGACCTTAATGCAGTGCCCACACTGCAAGCTGCCAAGCAAGATGGATGTTTTTCTGCAAATCCTGTACATACTGGTATACTGGAGATACACACTGAGCTACCTAGAAGCATTTACAGGACGGCAAGAGGCCTGGAAAATCTCTATCAGCTTTTTAAGTGAAGGGAAATTAAACAAAAAAACAAGACTTTAAGTATTCTCTCTGAAGAGATTCCAGCCTCCTATGTACAAACTGGGAATATGCCTTTTGTCTCTGATTTACAGTATCAGATGAGAAATGAGCTGCTAAGGCTCATGGGGTGCTCACGACAGAACACAAGCAAGGCAAAGATGCCCTGCAGAAAATGAACTGGGAGTGCTGGTCAATGACCCATCTGAGCCCACCTGGTCAACAGACATCTGAACATGAGCCAATAGTGTGCCCAGATATCCAAGACTGCTAATGGCATCCTGGCCTGTATCAAGAATAGCATGGCCAGCAGGCCCAGGGCAATGGCTCTCCCCCTCTTCTTGACATCGATAAGGCCACACCTCGAGTCCTGTGCTGAGTTTTGAGCCTCTCACTCCAAGAAAGGCATCAAGTTGCTGGAGCATGTCCAGAGAAGGGCCACAAAGTTGGGGAAGACTCTAGAAGGAGGCTCAGGGGAGATCTCACTGGTCTACACAACTACCTGAAGGGATGTTAGAGTGGAGATCAGTCTCTTCTCCCAGGTAAAAAGTGACAAGGCAAGAGGAAATGTCCCTATATTGTGCCAGAGGATCAGGGAAAATATTATTAAAATATTTTATTATTAAAATATTCCTAAAATATTTTATTCTTAAAATATTCTTATTCTTATTAGGGAAAATACTAGAGAAAACATTCTTCACTGAAAGGGCTGCCAAGCATTGGAACAGGCTGACCACAGAAGTGGTGCGTGCACTGTTCCTGGAAGAGTTCAAAAGACATGTAGACGTGGTGCTTAGGGACATTCTCCTGAAGGGACTACAGCAGAAATGTCATAAAATTCTGCAAGCTCAGAGTGCAGGCACTGATGCATTGAAAAGCAAAACACATGGGAGACTGGTTTTAAAGGAAACATTGTTAGCTAGGGCTGGAGATGGTATTTTGTCTTCTGTCTGGACCTCAGGTCCCTGCAGCTTTTTCCTCAACTATCTGTTTTGTCTGCTTGTGAGACCTGGGGAGGCGCTCTCTGTGCTCCCATCTGTTCTTTGCAGGGAGCTCATGAGGGTCATGCACAACAATTCTTGCAGAGATTCATGCTTCTCAGCCACCCATGGGCTGCTGCAGTGAAGGGCAGGGGCAAAGGGCACAGTACAAGAGTTGTGCCTGGCAGAACTCAAGAGCACATCTAGAGTGAAAGACAAACTTTTTCATAGTACAGGCTCCTTCCCTTTCTGCCTCCCCTTCCCTTTCTCTCCCTTCCCCTCCTTCTTTTCTTCCTTAAATTCCTGCAGAGGTTGTTTCCATTCAAACGTCTGCTGAGTCTTTTTTTCTGTTTAGACAGAGCACTGCCTCCATCTAAAGTCAGTAGCAGCATGTTCTCTATTGCTGGGAACCAGGACTACACTCCTAGCAGAATTCCCATTTGGGCTATTTGGAATCCCTCCCTGCCCCCACCATGTTCAACATTTAGCACTACAGAAGCACATACAAGTGAGTCTTTCATATGGCAATGAAAAGATGTTGCAGTTATTAACTAGAAAAGCAGGGTTGGCAAAAACAGCAATTATGGGCAATAGCTATCTATTTGTATCCTTGCTGTCACATCCAGCAAATAATTTTGCCTCCGTTCCCCCATCTTGATCCAATACATTTGGCCAATTCTATAGAGCCCAATTGTACTTCAACCCATGCTTATCCCTAGTAGGTTCCTTAGCTGGTATTGTTAATTATACTCACTGTACATGTAAGATTTCCATGGTTATGGTTTGACTCATATTTGCTGCTAAGAACTGCATGGACTTTGCAATAGACTTCTGGTGCAAACAAGGGTTTATCAATTTGCTTCCTGTTGTGCTGGCTTAAAAGGACCGTCTCAAGGAAAATGGTGCTTATAAGCTTACTTGTGGGTGCAAAAAGCAATGTTCAGCATCCAGCATTCTGACCTGAGGTACACCATGTGATTGGCTGAATTTAGTCTGTGAATAGTACTAAAAATGAAAATGAATGCCAGAAAATTCATGAAAACCCAATAAAAGTTTTATAATGGTGGGATTATTCTACTCTCCTGTGGCTATTAAAGCACAACTACCATAAAAAGCTGCAACTGACAGGGATCCCATCAGCCTCCCTTCGACATTTTTGAGCATACTTTTCCTTGCCTTTTGTGCTGTGCTTTAGTCATGATTGTCTGAACCTGTAAATGCCCTCAGCAGTCCTTGACAAAGGAACTAGATGATATGTGCAGCTGACAGTATGCATCAGGCACTGAACTTTATTAGGTCCCTTTAAAATCTCCCCATATTACATGACCCTCAAAAATACACAGATCCATTCCCCTGCACTGCTTGCCAAAGGGACAGAAAAAGAGCAGCAGGAAGGGGAACACCCAGTAGGAGACATAATTTGTTCTGTTTGTTTCTTGATATAAACAATTTCTTGGACAAAATTTCTTGGATCTGAGCTTTGCAAATCTGTCCTCTGCTGTCATTCACTTACAGGAACTCGCAGTTCTTTTTTCCAGGGTGAAGGCTGACGTGAGGCAAGGAACATGCCCCATGGGAACGGACGGATTTCACACTGGGAGCAATGAGAGATGCATCAAGCTGCTGCCACCCTGATCATGATGACTGCAGCATCCTGATCCTGCTTCCTCCACTCCTTAGTGCTTTTATATTGAGCTTGTTTATTAATTAGTGCTGGGCAGCAAACATCCCCATGTCCCAGAAAGCCACTGGAACAAACACAGTTTCACTGGGTAGAGGTTTTGCTCTGGTGGGGTAGCTCCAAGGTTATCCAAAGTGCTCCTGCTGAGGCAAATCAAGCCAATCAGGAAGCCCCCAGAAACTTGGGCTGTGTTTGGTTTGTTGTTTCCACCCTTAGACATTTCCTGCTATTGTTCTTGTCATTTTCTTTGAGTGCTCACTGGGCTGGTGGGTGGTGCTGCTACTACCGGCAGGGGAGGCCTCCGGTTCTCTTGGGCACATGGAGAGCCCTGTGCCATTCCTTTCACAGACTCCCAGCACTACTTTCTGGCATACAAGTTCAGGGAAGGTGGACCTCTGGCAGTGACTGCATCTCAATGTGCAAAGCACAGTTCCTTTTCCCACCGGCTGTTCTCAGCTAGGCAAGAATGAAATCATACCATAAAATGATGAATGAATTCCAGTTCAAGACATTGCTTACCACCCCTGGAGAAGGTGAAGGTAGGTGAGTAGGTGAAATCAGCAAGTCTACAGCATCCTGGGATCTATGTAGAGAGCTGAGGAAATACTGACTATATGCTAAACATGAACGGCTCTAGTTTTATCTCTGTCATACACAGCCTGGCTTTCACTTTCCAAGGGTACAGGATTTCATATGCAATGATCTAACGCCACCACACCACTAGAGGACCGGAAAAGCGGTAACTATCCAGGCCTTCCACACACAATGCCTGTATCTCATTTTTTAACTCTCTAAATTTCATTATTAATTTTTTTTTATTTCAGACACCTCTCACAAGTATCTACCAGCAGTATGAAGGACAAAAGACCTGGATGCTGCACTCCTTTGGATGCTGTTTCAGTCTTAACTGGAAATCACAGCTTACCAGTTCCTAGACCATCCCAACTGCTCAGGCAATCATGAGCACATCTTTGGATTTCATGTACAGTCTAAGACAACTTTCTGTGCTGTGGGCAGATTGTAAGATTGAGTTTGTTGGACAGCATCTATAAATCTGCAGAGAGATCCCTGGAAATGTGATGTTATTGCTGAACTATAGTGGTGAATAGAGCCAGCTACAGAACTGTGTGAATGAAGAAATGAGTGGGAATAATTGCTTTGATATTACTTGAGGCTCCCCTTTCCAGCCCTTTGCTCCACATTACCTAACATCAGCCAGACCTGAGTCATTGCTATCTGAACCTTCACAGTGCTGGAGCTCAAATAAAAAAAAAAAAAGGAGATCATGTTTAATAATGTGACAATGCTTTTCTAGTCCCCCTTGCTGGCTCATGAAAACTTGGAATGAAGTACAGTTTTAACAGTGGAATGCTGAAAAGTTTGCCTTGACTTTGTGCTGCATGTTTGTGGTAGGAGTCATCTGATGACTTCCTGCCTGTGTGGGTCTCAGAGGGGTGAAATTCTTGACCCTGGACTTTCCAAGAGCAGCAGAGCTTCAGAATCAGGATAATGCAGACATTGGGGTTGATTTGGTTCAGAGGGACTAAAAGCAGCCAGTAGAGTTTCTGTAGAATGGGATGGGTTTTAAAAGGGTTATAAATCTTTCTTTTTAAGAGAACTTCTAAAACCATGCCAGAGTCCGCGTTTTGATGGCTGACCTCAAGGTGATCATAGCAGGGAGATGGCACGGGACTGCCTTTCTAAGGGTAAATATCCAAGAGGAGAACCTCAAAGCACCTAGCAGTGAGGTAACCCCCTACTTCCTAATAAATTACTTTGCAGTTGGTTCATTATCCTTTCTGCAGTGAGCTGAAGAAAGCCAAGTATGGCCTGATGGGCTCCTGGCTGTGATCCTAGGGCTAGCTGGTCATGAGAAGCTAGTACACTTCCTGTGGTTTCAGTGAATCCCAGGATCATGATGAACCTCCCTCATACAGGTCTCCTTGACTGTGCAAACCATCTCTATGCCTGGAATGATGATATTGAGGGATGGGCTAGCAAGGGGAAATGGTCCATGTCACATCTCTGGAAATTTCTGGTATGTAACTTGAGAAAAGTTTTGCAGGGCTTTCCTAAAGTCTAAGTGGTTAATTTTGTCTGGTTTTGAGTCTCGCAGTCTTCCTAATGCTCAGGGATCTTGGATGGGAGAAAACCTCTGCTGAGTTTTGGCAAAACCGTGAACATTTTTGGTCTTACATGTACAATTGACCCCCTTGTCTCTTTTCTGTGCCTACCATGCTTTTTATATTGGTATTTGAACAAGGCACTCAAATAAAGTAAGTTCTTGTAAGAATGAGTAATAATAAATATGAGACCATTGCAAAAATCTGCTTTACAGCACTGACAGATCATTTTAATTTGCTTTGTCTAAAACATGAAAACAAGGGCAAAGACTTCACAGATGTCTATAGTATTGGGAAGGCTGGGGCCAATTTCCCAGTTTACTTCATATAAGCAAGTGTGCACACACTCAGGACATGGGAAGTTAAGAAATTACTGGCCAGTTGCAGGTTGCAGAAAATATCTGTAGGTGCCATCTGAGATATACAAAAACAGCTGAAAAGTGGTAAAGGTGCTCTTGAAAATGGGATGCAGGTACTTTTGAACGCTTGTCTCCTGTGATATCCATGCCAATTGATGTATAGTTGTGAACACTTTTCCAGCTTTATTGTTTGAAGGTTCTTAATCAATGAACATTTTCAGTTGAAGCAATCATGCAGTAGATGAAAGACCAGTACTCAAAGCCTTGAATTAAAACAAGAGAGAGAAACAGGTATCAAACTGTAGGTGTGTATGTAGTTCCAATGCTTTGAACAGATGAACACTTGGATGTAAACCAATGTTGAAGTGTATCTCTAACTCAAAACTTAAAGAGTAATCATATTAATGTGACAGCTCAAAATTAGGAAAATTGTCCCAGTGCTTTGGAATGGACAGATTGAAAATAAAATCAAACTAAAAAGGTCTTATTTGAAATACGGCATAAAAATTGAGAACAACAACAATATTCTGGGTGCTGGAATGCCATTGACTGCATTATGTCTACCACCAGACAAGGGCAGTTGGAAGTGCAGGCTGTCAAGACAACTGGCCAAAGGGCTGGCTGGTTAGTCACTAAGTGCCAGATGGACACCACCAACTGTCTAAATGATTTCTCCCTCATTTGTAATTGGTCTCAGTTGTGGCTGAGCTCTCTGGCTCTGCCTGCAGTTCTCAGATCTGCTGTTGGCAGCTGCCTTGGTATACACCCTGCAGGCAGCGTGCAAGCTCCTCTCAGCACAATAGTCCCTGAAGGAGCTGTGGGTTTTCTGGTCATGCCCTCCTCTAAAAAATTTTGCCTCATTTGTGGTGTGGAACATCCACGTCACCATTTCATTCCACCCTCCTTTACTTTTTTTTTTCCACCCACTTCTCATTTTCATGCCAGCTATTGCAATCAGTTACAAAGAGACATTTTCTGATATTAGTACAGGACTGCTGATATTTTCCACCTTATGCTATTTCAAGACCAGCAAGTGGGACCATGTAAAGATGCCACTTTGTGCCCAAAGCAGCTGTGCCTTTAAGCATCTCTGACTTCTCCGTTGTGATCCAAATCCAGACTGAGTGGTCTTGTGGCCTTCTGGCTACCGAACTCTTCTGGTCTCTGCTCATCACCCCACTGTGTGCCTCCTGCTATGTGTTTGGGACTTATAGCATCAAAACCAAGAAATCTTCTTAGTAGAAAGTCCTCCTGCATTTACGTGCTTCTGTCTTCTTCACTGACATGTCTTTGGGAAGTACCAAACTCTCAAGGCCAAGAAGTCCTTAAAAAAACCTGCTGGGAAACAAGTGAATGACTTTATGCTGAGTTCAAAAAGTTCTGCACGGATTGTTTTTTAAAAGACACAAACCTCAGTTTAGAAGGTGAAACTGGAGCTGCCTGATTCAGGCTGCTTTTGGATTGCTTGACATTTGAACCCAAAAGTGACAGGAGAATGTACTTGCCCTCATGTAGATGGTTGCTCCAAAGAGCTCAGAGGTCTTGCAGAGGATGGCTCCTGCCTGGCCCTGAACCACAAGCACAACTCTCACTAGCATTCTGTCTATGACTGTCTCAGGTGGGTGTCATTGAGACAGAAAGTAGAAACTGTTTTCAAAGGTACCATGCAGACTGCCTTGCCAGTTTCCTTGGTACTACAATGTGCTGGGAAAGAAAGCAGAGGGGTCCTACTGGTTTTGGACAGGTCAATACAATTGCAAATGTCAAAATGTCCAACATTAAGTAAAAAAAAAGATGCAGGACAAAGGATGAGAATGGTTTTTGCCAACAGCACACCAGCAAAAGGTGGGAAGAGCTATATTCAGTTTATCATGTCTGTGCACATGATGTGGATAATCGTGGATAGGTGATTTTCACCCAAAAATAAGTCTAGTTGTTGGATCTTGTCCAGCCAACCTCTCAGCCAAGAACCAGCAGATGAATATGGTCACTAAATATCCCAGTGAAAATGGCTGAAGCTGTGCATTTACTCTGATTTACTCTGAAGCTGTGCATTTACTCTGCATTTGCAGAGGGCTGCTGGTGGGCCGTGGTCCATTATCATGGCTCATCTAGGTGATGCAATCTGCTGATCTGACTGTGAGTTTGAGCCCTTCTTTTCTTTCTCTTTCCAACTTCCACTGCTGAAATTAGTACTTCAGTAAATACCTGCTCGATAGTAGTGCCCTCAAAAACTGTGGCCAGGGAGACGAAGAGAATATTGCAGATAAATGCAACTTTTTCTTACAGGTTGCAAAATATCCAGTGCCTTTTGCACACCTATTTATCTTTTCTCATTTCCCCTTACCCCTCCTTCATGCTCTTCCCATAACAAGATTCTGTGGAGTCACACATCACTGTGTAGGAAATGCTTGTTTAGCAGTTGGAAGTGCACCTAGTATGTGTAATACAACAAACATTCATGCTAAATACGACAGACATGCTAAATATACATCCATGGACCCAGGAAGCACTGCAGAAAGGCACCAAATGCTAAACTTAATGCTTGTGCTCCTGCACCACCTTGTACTATTATGGTATATTATTATTATGAAGGTCACATACTAGCTTTCTTTTCTGTTTCCCATTCCTGCTGCATGTTGTGTGGCTTACTTTGATAACTGGAAATTACTCCACAAACTGGCTGCCATGGCCCAGGAGACAGAAAAAGATCTATCACAGCAGCAAAGAATCAAGAAGAGGGATCCAGGTCCAGATAGTAAAAGAAAAAGAAGGGAAAATAATAATTAAAATGTCTCTACTGACGCATGTATAAACAGAATTTACAAGAGGGTACTGCTGGGGGAAGAGCTTCTCTGCAGTGTATGAGGCCATCTAGCGAGCTCAGGCATTGTAACAGCTCAGCCATGGCATTTTCTCCTGCTTGTCCCCAACAGAACACTTCACACGCCAGTTGTCAGCCAGTCAGGTATGCACACAGATACTTCAACAGTATTCTTCACAGCAAAGTGGAAGGAGAAAAACCTCTGCAGGTGAGGAGAGAGTGACAACAGAAACGATGTGGCAGAGGTCAGGGAGCTTGGCATGTGGGTTTTTATGTAAAGTTAGAAATCCAGTCACACCGGCAGTGGAAGGACAACATTGTGTGCAACTTTTCACTGAATCCTGTCCTCAGCTGCACAGCTGAGGATGACAAAGGGAAGTGCTTAGCTGGAGGGCACCAGCAACTGGAATGCTGAGAAAACCTTGCCAGGAGCTGTGAGATATAGGCTGCTCAGAATTATGGGGTGTCTTCCCTGACAAAAAACTGCTGAGAGTCAAGAAAATGGGAAAGTGATGTGCTAAAATAATTTGAAGTTCTCAGAGAATTGATGCTTGTATTTTATATGATACTGAGCTGGCAGTCCTGGAAGGGAAACTGCGGCAATGCAAAGTGTCATAACTTACAAGTCCTGTCCTGGTGCTTTGCCTCTGAGCAGACCAGACTAGTTGCCTGGGGATGAACACATGAACAGCTGCACTGCCCATCCACTCCTCTGTATTCCACATAAAGCTGCCAGATTATGAGAGCAACAATAACTATCTGGGATTTTGATAGCTTTTTGTGGCTGCTCAGAGAGCCCTTGAACATACCTGAACCCACGTCTGACTCCAAAACCCACAACTATTGTCACACTGTCCTGGTACAAACTATGATTGCTCAACCCGGGGTACAATGTTGGAGAATGTGAGAACAAGATGGTATTTCAACATTTCAGGTGCCAGTATGTGATTCCTGCCTCCACGGTGATGTTTTCCACTTTTATATCAAGTTTCCACTTGTTTATATCAAGTTTATCCTGTTGCATTAGAAGCACCTCAGAAAACTGGAAGGAAAAGATTGGAAGATCCTCACCTAGTAAACATTAGTTTAATCTTGTGAAATGCTGGGAGCAAGTGAGCACATGGTCCACCAGTTTTTCTGTCTTCAGCTGACTGAATACATTCACTTACTCATCTCTTGAAAAATTGTTTGACCTGCTTGGACCTTCCTCAGTGCTCATGCTCACCAGTCTAGCTCTAGAAGAGCTATAAGTCTGGAGCTTGGTAAATGTAATAATTACAAACTGTTCCACATTCTCCTGAATTGCCAGTGAAGCCTTGATCTGCAAATTTTAGGACACCAAATTAATTTTAAGTGTGAAATTGTTAGTCCCCATGCAAATAAGCCTTCACATCTGGAAACCTTTGCTATTTCAATAAGTTTGTATGTGTCTACATAGGCTATAGATGGCAGAAACAAAATATAATTAACTTTGTTGCAGTGCTGCCCAGTATATACAGTAGCACCATTGCTAGTAACAGATCCCAAGCTTTGTAAGGACTTTAGGACTTGCCACCATCCCTCTATACATGCCCTTTTTGCCTTCTGCACGTCTGCATAACTGTATGGTGTAGCTGTGATCTACAGACAGCAATGCCAAGCAATTTGTTCTGTGGAAGGAAATGGATATGAACCCACTGTAGTCATTCCATGCAGAAGATGGTCTTGATGCCACAGCTGAAGGCTGGAAAGAGAGATGTAGTGTATTGTGAGCAGGAGGATGGGGTGGGATGATGACACAGGCAATGAGCAAGTTCACAATGGTCAGATAAAGATCAAGAGCTGGATAAAACAGTCTAGGAGCAGTGAGAAGAGAAAAGAACAAGTATCAAAAGAAGCATGGCCAGCAGACCAAGGCAGGTGACTGCTCATCTGTGCCTGAGCACCACATCCAGCTCTGTGGACTGCAGCTTCAGAAGGATGTGTACCTGCTGGACCAAGTCCAGTGGAGGGCCATGGAAATCATCAGCGGGATGGAACATCAGTCCTGTGAGGAAAAGCTGAGAGAGCTATGGTTTTTCAGCCTGGAAAAGAGAAGGCTCTTGGAGACCTTGCTAAATTCCTAAGGGAGGTTTGTCAGAAAGATGGGGACAAACTTTTTTTCAAAGTCAGGCTCATATCCATAGGACAGGGGTCAAACTAGAAGAGGGTAGATCTAATATAGATATAAGGAAGAATTTTTTTGTTGTGGTGTGGATAGAGAGAAACTGGAATAGATTTCCAAGATAATCTGTAGATGCCTCATCATTCTAAGAGTTCAAAGCAAGGCTGGATGGAGCTCTGAGCAACCTGACCTAAGCTGAAGATGTCACTGCTTATTGCAGGGGGGGGTTGGACTGGATGACTTTCAAAGGTCCCTTTCAACCCAAATTATTCTGTGCTTCCATATGCAATACATATATAGCAGATTTGACATGGAATTACAGACCCAGGAAGAAAGACCAAGATATAAAGTCTCTTAGAAAAAAAATAAGAATTGCTCCAAGTGGACTCCAAATTGAGGAGAAGTAAACCACCAATGTCTACATCACATTTGCCCTGGAAAAGGGAAGAAACCCCCACAATATTTACCTTAATGAAGAGTTTGAGATGCTGATAACTTGACATATATTTTAACTATGCCTGGGATAGATCCAGAGAGGTTGTGGAAGAGTAACTCTAAGAACAGAGAAAAGGGCAGGTGCTAGGAGACATAACAGTTATAACTATTACTCTGCAGACTTTTTATATAACACTGATCCCCTTTCTCCTCCTATAATATTTTGACTGATACTAAAAACAGGTCAGTAATTATATTGGTAAGATTTTGGCTTTGCATTACAACAAACTTTGCATTACAACAAAGTTTTGGCTTTGCATTACAACTCTGCTTATTTTTCATCCTGACAATTAATTGAGTGCAACTTTATCACATTGTAGATGGGAGATGGATGCCTAGCTATTTCCCAGCTCAGTGCTTTGTGTACTATAGTGTCTTTCCTGTGGTCTTTTTTGTTGTTTTGTTTTTGTTTCTTTTGTTTTTGTTTAATTTTTGTTTTTGTTCTCTTTTCTTTGATCAGATGGACTTTGGGTAGCATATTTGGAAGAATGTATTTTTAAGGGCTAATTTCTCCACAGCTAATTTAAGGACAGAAATAATTTTCTAGGCCCCAGATTTTTAAAAAATTCCCAAATGCTATAACAATACAACAGCATGTATGAGTTTAATGTACTGAATGTGGCAGCACACATTATTTTAACCTGAACACTGGGTTGCTGTGTCTAGGTCTAAACCAGAGTACTAGGGAATAGATGGAGGAAAGTACCCATGGGTAGGGGAGAAGGAAACTAGAGGGCATTGCATAAAGAAACAGAAGGCTTTTCAGGAGAGAGGCAAAATACAGCTTTTTAGCTATAGTTCACTTAAAAATGCTTGTTTTATTTAATAGATTCTATTCTTTTAAAGTTATGCTTCCCTACTCTTTCACTACCAAAATTACCATAATTTTTTAGAAAAAAAAGGTATTTTGAAATTGTAAAGTTAAGTGTTAAAATATAACATCTAAGAGTCTGAAAAAAATTGTCCATTGAATTCAGCAGATGGTTTTGCTGTACTGTTTTTCATATTATGGAAAACAATGGCTTGGCTTGAATTAAAGTTCTCATTTCCTGCTCCTTACAGCATCCTCAGTCTAGGGAGCATATTATAAAAATGTGAGACTTTCAGGTGTGCCAACTCATACCAACAAGGCTACATCACATGTCAGCATCAGGCTGATGTTTCAAAAACCTAAGGCAACATATGGAGGCACCAAAAATTTCTTATGGAGGTTTTCCTCATATAGAGATTCACTGTTATATCCTTGTTATTATGGTAGCATTTGTTACATGAAAGCAACTTTCTAGTACTTCATGTTGTATTCAAACACTTCTAGTATACAAAAGAATGTATCTTTTGTAACACTGCCAGTATTTGCGTTATTCCAGTGAAGGATGGATATATTTTGTTTCAAGATTAAAAACTGGAAACTATGATATAACAGTAGTAATATTTGCACATAAATAAAATCCAGATTTTTTTTTCTCAAAATTATTTTCTTCTTCTTTCTCTTTTTATTTTTTTTTTTTCACTCAGAAGGTTTCATTGCTTAAAATCTTCCAGGCAATCTGTCAGTTCCTTAAAACTGAAGCAGAGAAATTTTTCTGCTTCTTTAGGAGTCTGAATGCCCACAATTCCTGAATATAACTGTCTGGGATACTGTTATCATATACACCTGACCCTAACCCCCAGTAAATGGACACACATGGACATAAAAACTTGGTGGCAGATTTTAGGAATACAGATCTCTCTGGCAGTGCTACTGCAATTTTAAGAAAATTATATTTTATTCCAGATAAAAGTGTCTTCTTGATCATTCCCTTGCTATTATTTATTGTAAGATAAATAAATGCAAGCCACCTTGCTATCACTTCAGAAACAAAGAATGCATAAAATGGGGTCTTTGGGGCCAGATATTTGCACTATTCAACAAATAACCTTTAACATGTATCCATCCAAAGTTTTCTCCTGCAGTCCATGCATACATCAGCTTTTGCCTGTCAAATAAGAGATTTTCCTTTAAAATACGGCAAAAAGAGAAAGCCCATGGTTTCACTTTCCAAGTTACAACCCCTGAACTTCCTCCACGGAAGCACCTCTTTGTGGATACTTTAGAAATATGAAAATATAAATTACTTGGTAGACTAATGTCGTCTTCCATAATCTTAGTGAGATGCCAGCTTGCCTTTGTGTTTCACCAAACTGAAGAGAAGACACTAAGCCCTCAATTTGTGGTGCAGCTGAATATGCATGACAAGGTCAGTAGAGCTTTCTTTACTATCCAGCTAGCAGATCATCCCTATGACTTCTGCAGGTTACAAAACTAAAACATTTCCACTGAGTGGCATCAGGACAAACTCACCTGGGATGACTTCTCACATGATGCCATGGAAAATACAATGAAAATGGCAATTTTTGCATCTGTTGTACTTCCAGTTCTCACCTACCTCTCCTTGGTTTAAAAACAACTAGACAGATATTGGTATCCTATGGCAAAAAGGAAGCTGTAACTCCCATCAAAGCTAATCACACAGTCTAAAATACAACAATGACCCTTGCAGCTGTAAATGTTACAATAGGGAAGAAGCTGTTCCAGATGTGGATGGAGTTAGCCTATGAGCTGGCAATCTGGGAGTTAACTCTCCCGTGGTCACAGTCATCTAGGAGACAGCCCTGGGCTGTGAGGGACAAGAGCACTTGGGCACTGGATATGATGCACAGGAGGCAGAGAGCTCGTGTTAAAACAGAGACATTAAGAAGAAAGTTACAGCGATGATGTGAAACCTAACCTGCTGCAGGGCTGATGCACTGTGGGGTCATGGTGATTCCCCAGTGGATGGAAGGAAATCTTTATTAATGAGAATTTTAAAGGGATACATCGTATAAAACACATTTCTAGCAGTCTGCCAAAAAGAGCTCCGCTGAGCACATTTTAGTGCAATGTTTGTTGATATTCCGGTCCCTGATTTCCACCACTTTTATTTTAAGTATAGTTACACTATTTTTAAAGGAGGATGTGATTCTGGATAGCTTAAGGAAGTACCTTAATACAGTCAATTTTAGTTGTAGACTACTCATGTTGTCTTGGGTCATTAAGAACATTTTTAATTAAGGAATGCATTTAAAATATGTTTAAGCCTGGCAGAAACCTGTGCTGATGTTGCCTCTTGACCTGGAGCCATGTGCAGCACCCCATGCTGGTGTAGTCTCTGCTGGCAGCCAGGCAGTGGGGTGTGTCACCAGGGCACTGTCTTCTCCCTCAGGGAGGGAGGAGAAGTGTTTTTGGGTGAGTTTGGATGCTCAGCACTTTACTGCAGCTTTTCCCACGCCACACTGACCAGCAGCTGACTCGTGTGTCCCACATTCAAAAATAGATGCAATATACAGCCTGTTTCCAGTTCTGGCTGAGAAAGATAGGGATGTAAAAGCAATTTTCTGTGGTAAAATTGAGCCTTCCCAGGGATAATTCCTAATGGCTGTAAACAGCTGTCCACTCTCTGGGATGGGATCTTGACATTATTTCATGAAGACTTGGTCATATAAGCCTATGTATTTTAGTTAACTATTTCTATTTTGGACACTTCAGTGTCTCGTATTTAAAAAAAAAAAAAAGTCATGCAAAGAGCATATACTTTGACCTTATGAATGCATTTACATTGGGAAGCAGTTAGGCTGATGCTGGTGCTTTCCACGTGTCCTCAGAAGGGCTGTAGTGAGAAACCTGGTATTCAATACAAGAAATGCTCTTGACTTAAAATGAGCAGGGATAGAGGGTGATGCATTTAGATAGAAAACCACTATGCAGAAATAAACAAAGATGCATAAGAGGGAGTCAGGCAGTGGTACTCACAGAAAAGGTGACCTGATAACACTTAGGACAGAAGCCTCTAGAGAAGGTCCACACCATCCCAGCACAGTAAATACCCAATGCCATTCTTGCCTTTCATGCTCTTGCCAGCTTTCTTCTCACCTGCTGGCCTGCAGACTGTTGGACACAACCTTGAAAATCAGCATCTCCTTTTTTCCTGTCTGGGACACTACACATTCTCACACTGCTTCTCCTCATGCTTAACATGAAACATGGCAGAAAAGCTATTCTATGTTCTGCTTTTGAGACAGGACGGAACAGGAAGAAGAAGTCATTGCTGAAGACCAATCCAATGAAGATGACTTCTCTGGAGGAACGAAGCCTTGCCGTGCTTGAGTGGCTGCTGGGTGATCCTGTGTGCTTCTGGAGACCACAGCGCTGTCACAACACCAAGCTGGGAACGCCAAACACGTGTTTGGGAACTGGAAGGCAGCCTAGTGAGAGGATGAATAAGGGCAAGGAGGAACAAAAGCAGAGAAGGCACTTTCACATCTCCATGCTGCAACTGATGATTGATGAGATCAATCACAGCTATACTATTGCTGAAAGGAGAGGGAACAGACCAGCTAAGAACCAACATGGTCTGTGGCAACAGCAACAACAGGAAGAGGGCAGGACTCCCCTCCTGGCTCCAGTACTGATGCCTCCTGGGTCCCTTTCCACCAGGTGGCTGTGCTGTCTGCACCAATGAAAGACCTCAGGGAAGGACCACCTGGTGCTGCAAGTGTAGAGGATGGGTACAGCAGGGTGCTGCAGCACAGCTGCTGTGACAGCACAAAGCAGGGTGAAGGAAGTGAACCACAGGTTCCCTGTGACAAGATTAGTGATATCTTATAAGTTAGGAAGGTGGCTTAATGAGTTCCCTGTTGCCTTGGATGTTTAACGTGCTGTATCAACAGCAGAGATTGTTAGATGCTTTTAGCAATTCTCAGCAGAAATGTGGAAGATGTGAAATAAAGAGATGTAACAAACCACTGAAGGGAAGTACAATACTCTTAAGACCCATTTGTATTGAGCAACTGCTGTGACAGAAAATATATATGTTTGATTCTCCTTGTAGATACAATGTGATAAATAATTATTAGGCAATTATGAAGCATTTATAAGCAGTATTGAGCAGTTGTTTTGTTTCCCCCTGGGGATGACTTTTTATTTCTCTGACCATAGATTATTTTTCTGTCTTTGCTTAGAAGTATATACCATTTTGACATACGTGGGGGTTAAAGGACACTCAGAAATTATGGCATATGGTTGATGATTTCCCTGAGAAGTATTACTCCTTTGGAGAACATTGACTTAATTAAATGTAAAATATTTTCAGGAATTTATCTATTTCATGATAAATCTGACAGTAAATTATCTCAATATTTTGTTTCCATAAAGCAGAAACATTTGCTTTTTACATTATCATTTAACAGATGAAGATGGAAGTATTATAGTGTCAGTGTTGAGAATGTTTTAGTCTTATCAAAATAAATGTTTCCAGGAGGTCAGATAAATAGTATTAATTCCTCTCTTTCATAACATTTTTGATAAACTTATTTTTTTCTCTGCCTTTGAGGCACTGCTGAAATTTCAAAGTCTCAGAATTTTGTCTATGATAGAAATTTCTAGTTATGAGCCATTCAAGTCATCACTTTATGCTACAGCTTCTTTTATAGCTTCAGCTTCTCATAATCCTGTTTTCTAGGGTGCACAGAGTATAAAATTTATGCCTTCTGTTCCTCTTCACAGATGTCTATTCTGACTCTAATGACAAAGCATGAAAATACAGAGTCTATTTCAGACTAGTGGAACAACGTTAAATTATTTGGAGAGCAAAACTGAAACTCTGAATTCAAACCAGAAGATATATTTATGCCTTGAAAAAAGAACTCTGAAACAAGTGACTCCAACACAGAAATATCTTGCCAGCTAGTGAGAAGAGGGGGAGTGGAAAGAAAACTCCATCATGATTTCAAGCATTTGTACTGGGAGCTGACTGGCTGCTTGGCAATGATAATCTATCCAGCTCTGTGCCTGGCATTAGCTGCTTCTAGATAATTCATGGAAACAGACCAAAAATTCAGTGTTGACTTGCATATAGGAAAGTTTCTTCTTTACTTAAAATGCAAGAAGCTGGCTTTGTTATACACTACAAGAGCCAATAGCCTGTCCCAAGCACCAAGTTAGCCTGTGAATCTCTGGGGACTCTTCATGGTATTTTCCAAAATACAACACTGTATATATTTACATGTGCAACAAGATCACTGTTCATTATGCAAAAAAATCTGGGGTTCCCCCTACCCACAATTTCAATTTCTTGGTTTGTGTTTCACAATCTGTCATTTGCTCTAGTGAAAAGCAGTTTCTGATCTCACTTCTCTGTTTCATTTCCATACATACTTAGTACTTCCCTTCTCCAAGAGAATGATAGAAACATAAATAGCGCAGCCCTCCCTCTTACATCAAGTATCTCAACAAACTGGTCAAGCTTCATCCTAAAACTGCCCAGGAGCAGAGATCCCCTGTAGCAACTGACAATCTACTTCAGTGCTTCAACATGCTCACTCTTGAAAAAGGTCTGCAGGAGAAATACTTAATTATTTTCTTAAAGGTCTGGACTTCTGAGATTTTAATCCCATTTCTCTTGTGTCTGAAATTTATTTCCCTCATCTTTATAGCTATTTTCAGACTACTTGAAGACATTATCCCTGTTCAACTTTCTTTTGCCCAAATAGTTTTCTTCTGCAAGTTGTGGATCTTTGTTACTAGAAAGAGGGAGATAGGTCTCTGACTGGCAGGAAGCAAGTGCTGAACTCCAGTGGGCCAGGGGAAGGGGTCCATGAAGATCCTTGATTGCAGACTGTGTTGGCTGAACTAACATTGCTCCTTCTGATTGTGTCTGACCTCATCTCACAGACCTGAAATGATGGGCCCTCCATGACCTCTCTAGTGCTTCACTGTCCATGATTGCTGGAATGATTTTCTATTGCCAATACTTAATTTTGGTAGTTGTGGTCCCTTCTACCGTGAACACAAAGAACCTGTTATTTCTTGCCATTGCAGTGGCTAATGACATTTTTGAAGACCTACTCCAAGGGTGTCTGAGGGACACCTTGGGTTCCGACATACTCTCTGCATTAGACTGAGCACTCTTTCCTTGCAGACCACATACCCCAACCACTTCCATCTTCCCTCCTGATTTTCTGGTAATCTGAATCTGAACTGTACTTTCAGTGCAATCATACTTTCAACTGCATTAATCCAAGTGAGGCCTTGCTAATGATCAGGAGAGTATTCTTTTATGTTTAATTACTTACATACCAAAATGTCTTTACAGCCCAAAATCCTTGACTCATGTCCAGTTTCTTATTCAGCCTAGTTCACGCATACTTTTGAGAGACCTGCACTGACAGCCATAGTTGTCTGTCTGCACAGTTAGCTATGCCTACCCAAAGGTAAAATGTTGCAATATCCTTCTATTGCATTTTTAGGATCATCTCTGATTTGCAATTACCATAATGTTCTTTACCATGTTCCCCCATGTTTGATGTTGTCCTCAAGTTTAATAAATAGAGCATCTACTCATAAACCTTCTCATCATCTACAGTATTATGAGAAGATGAAATCATCTAAGAATAAGCATAGAGTCCATAAAAACTTTTCCCTTAAATTTTGGTGGAACAGTTTCTTACCAGTATTTTCTCTGTCTTAGACAAGTTTTGTCCAAATCAGATTTCTACCTGCTGAATTATAAAAGTATCAAAGATCCTTTACAGTTAAGGTAAATGGCATCTTCAACTGACATGGTCTGCTAGGTGCCTGTCAAGGAAGCTGGGTACCTTGGCAGACAATATTTGATAAATTCAAGTTGTTTAGGAATCACTGTAGATTCTCCTAGATAACCACATGTACTCCTCTAAGGAATGCAATTAGGTTGTTATCCCCCAACTCTTCTTTTCTCTGCCCCCTTGGTAGAGTTAAGCATGGTATTTGCTTTTCCTATGAGCGTCTCCTTTAGAGATCTCAAAGGGATAGGACTCTGAGATGGTTTCAGCCAGATGTCCAGTTCAGGCATAGATCTCACCATGCTCAGATGATCTGAAACCAGTTTGATTTGCCTCAGTATTCTTCAGCTTGTTTTTCCTGATTCTGCTCCAATAATGTACCTGGTGCAACTGCACTTCTTGCCCAGTTCCAGGACACCTTTTCAGTGAAGACTGAAGAACAAAATAAGACTCTTAATGTCATCTTTCCTCTCTGTGAAACAGGAGATAAGCATTTTCCTTTGCTTTCTGTCTACCAGTAACACTACCACAGAATAATTTCCTATTTCCTATTCCAGAGGCACATTATGCCTCTGCCCTTTTGGCTTTTGTCCTCACCTGCATTTGCAACTCTTACAAGTTATGCTTAGCAATCTGAACTGATTTCCATTTTCTGTGGCCTTTTGTCTTTGCTTAATGCCAGGGAAAAGCCAGTGATTTAGTATAGTGAGTCTAGTCCTATGCCTTCTATCTTTTCCCTAGATAGTTTGCGCTTTTATGGTCATTCACTCTGTGTAGCTCCTCTAACCATCAAAGCTTTCAATTATGAAATCTCAAGTTTATTAAAATCTGCCTACCCCAAATCCATTATTTTTAATTTACTTTTCTGTTTGTAAGTCACAGACTTCAAAATTTCATGGTCATCCTTGTCCCTAACCTTTATGTTTTGTAGGGTCTCACCACAGACTAACTACTCTGCAGAAGTTTCTCATTCTGAACAATTAGCTGGAAGAGGTATTCATGCTCCAAAGATTTGCTTCCCTGTGCAGGATGAGGTTAATGTGATTAATACTCTTTTTAAAACAAGCATAGTTTTTTAACGACTTGCTCTTCTTGTAAGTGTTTCTTCTGCTGAACTTGTCAGGGAATGCTACTAGTTAAATGAATCTGAGAGTGGTGACTGAATCTTAGATTTTTTTCCAGTATCATCAGGGTAACCTAGATGCTCTTGCTTAGGAGAAAATTAATAGGCAAATGCTATTTTTCCTTCAGTCAAATCACAGCTTCTTTTTACATAAGCAAACAGTGAAGCTACAGGAATGATAATCAATGTGGGATACAAAGAACAAAGATTATCCCTCTCTTCTGCAAGTCTACCCTCCCACTTAATTAAAAAATAGTCTTCCTAGGTGGATAATGAGGAAAAAGAGAGAAGCAGGGAGCAGAAGTAGTGAGAATCAGAGGAGAACCTGTGCTGAAACAGAAGCTATAATTTTGACATTTCCCGATTTCTTCTGGAATTAAATAATCACACCATCACACTAATAACCTATTTTTTCTGGTTTGGTAGGATTGACCTGTGTTGCCCAACCCTCTCTAGCCATGGTCACACAGGCTGAGCAATGCTGGAGGACCATCAAGTCCCCTGCTCAGTGAGCATGGATGGCATAGCTGACAGGGGTCCGTGATACCACTGAGTACCCACCATGTGTGTGGGTTTGCAAATCCTCCCATTTGCAACCCCTAGGATGAAAGGAGGCAAAGAAATTAGGGCTAAAGTCTGGAAAAGTTTTTTTTTGTACTCCCCAGCTCCCTCTGCTGGAGTGGTAAGAGCATTCCTGTCGCTACTCTAAGAAAGAAGTAGGTTTGTCATGGTTCGACACTGGCACAATGCCAGTGCCCCTGTGAAAATGCACCTTCCCCAACTGAATGCTGTGAGATATAATCAGGAATAGAGCAGAGCAGGCCCGAGCTTAAAAACAAAGGAGAAAAATTTATTATCTTACAACTACAATAAAAGGAACATACAGAATTCAGGATGAAAACCGTCCAAAATTTTCCTCCTGCCCCCACCCAAACCCCAACAAACCACAGTGAGACAAAACCCTGGATTCCTGATCAAGTTACCACCCTTTAGATAATCAATACTCAGTCCATCAAGGGAGAGAGGAGTCTCTCTTATAGCATAGACCCCCAGGAAACACAATTGCAACCTCCTGTGTTTCCATGTCACACATGGCAACTGCCCAGAGAAAATCTGCCATGGTGACATCCTTTCCATGTCACAGTGCTCTCACCACCATGCATGGACCAAGACTGCTCATAGGGCTCCTTTAAGGATGCTTTGCCAAGGACCAAAAGAACAACAGTTCAGTTTCTCATTTTCGGGACAACAGTCCCCGCCATTTTCTCCTCCCCTGGGGCCGAGGGTCTCGAGAAAGGAGACCGTCTTTTCCCTGAAGACAGAGGGCACCACCACACCCTCCTCATCACTGCAGCAGGTCACTCTCTTGGTTCCAACCATTGCATCCCCCTAAAAATGCAATCTCTGTTGCAGGAGAAATTGGTTCAGCCTATGGCTATACAAGAAAAGTCCAGCCAAATGCCACTCCATCATCTCCTCCCACCTAGCATTCTTTCCCCATCTTCTTCTGACATCTCAGGCCCCAGGCCATCTCTCTTTTCATTCAATTCAGACCAAGGAGGATTAATATTTCACAAAGCCTTCATTATCCAAAAAGGGGTTAAAAGTCTCGGGCTCCCAGGACGACTGAAATCTCAGCCCAGAACTCCAACTCCCACAGCTGGGCACCTTCCCCCCTCCCTTCTCCTTCTCCTCTGCCGGCGTACTGCCAGCACAGTCTCTGTCTTTTTCACTCTCTCGCTCCCTCTGGGGAAGGGGCAACAAAGACATCTCAGTTTCTCTCCACCCTTCTCTCCGCAGGAGCCGGCCTGGTTTCAGTCCCTTCACACCCTGGGCCTACTTCTCCTAGGTTGCATGGCTTTCCCTCCCCCACCCAGCCTGAGGCTGGGCAGGGGAGCTCTGCACTGCACTCTGACCAGAACCAAAGAGAGCATTCCCCTGGGTGTTCTCTGCTTTTAACCCCCTGTGTTCTCAGAGGCGTGTCCACGCCTTCAGTGGTCACTCCAGGTGCCAATATCCAAACCTGACCACTGATTGGTTTGACCCTAACTACCTGAGAAAATTCACTTCCCTGTCAAACCATGACACAGGTAAGGACCACACCATTGATGAGTGCAGAGGAAAAGGAGGGTTTCATCATGGAGACACATCATGTTGTTGTTCAGAGTTAAAAGGGAATTTGGTGACAAAAGAGGAGAGCGGGAACCCAAATGTTGCCTATAGACCTGGCTGCCTGCCTTGAAGACTATCTATAAGGCAGGTCACTTTACTGAGATGTGACAGGAGAGGAATCTGCAGAAAATTGTTGTTTCCTGGAAACCCTTTGTCATGTTGAAGAAGTTACCAAATTCTTAAGAATAAAACTATCAAATAAAACTAGAGGCTTGGCAGGAGGAAAAGATGGATATGAATAGGATTTAAGAGAAAGAAAGCTGTGGGAGCTGTTAAGCTCCAGCAACTTTAATAGCCATGACAGCTTTAAATCCTTACAACAAAGTAAGGATTTAAATCCTTAAAATCCTATCAACAAAGTCCACCTAACTGCAGCTGAAAAGGCATGCCTCTCTGTTGGTTCCCCTTCCTTTAATTTGTTCTAGCTGATGGGGGACAAAAGGCACAATTAGTATTTTATCACCAAATGAATAACTAGTGCACGGTCCTTAGGCTAGTATTTCTCACAAACAATATATGCTGTATGAAATGAGAAGTTCAGCTAACCACTAGAGAGGAGCTACTTTATTTAAAAAAAAAAAAATTAACAGAACAGCAATGAGCTGCTGGAGCACTTTTGGTGATTTTGAAGGTGATGTTTTATCACTTCACCTTGATTCTCCTTGGAAAGCTATCTTCTCTGCCTGCCAAGGTTTTCCAGGTCCTTATTAAAGTTTTCATCCAGCAAAAACTGGACTCTTGTACTCCATGAAAAGCTGGAGAAAATGGATTTTTCAAACCCCTCATTATGCACACCCTCTCAGAATACTCTCACAAACACATTATTCAGCATCCTGGAGGCAAACAGACACATTAACACATTTTGTACACTCTGGGCTATTTCCCAGATAGCATTCCTCCCATGGTAGACATAAAAAACTACTATTTGTTTGAAAAACACTTTCTTATGAAGGAAAGAAAATCCTTCAAAGAATTACATAAGACTGGACCATTTTCAAAATACATGTGGGTCAGATTAAAAAAATCATTCCTTCATAAATATTCAGCACTACAAATTGTTCTCAGTACATAGAACAGCATGAACTTTTTGCCAGTAAAATTGTAAAACAAGAAAATTAGGTAAAACCAAGATGGTCCGTGTCCTGTTCTAGTGTCTAGTTACTATCTCGAAAAGCTTCAATTAAAAAAAAAAAAAAGATCAGATTAATCCAACCTAGATTTGTATTATGGTTAACTTGTCCCAGATATCTAGGGTAGGGGCAAAATCAGTGTATTACAGGCTACTACAGCTTCTGAGACTCTCTCTATATAATTTTTGTGCCAACAAAAATAGTCACATATTTAATATCTGAATGAAAAATTTCATCTATCTGTAGTATATGTCGCTTCCATAATGATTGTTTTTTGAATGAAGGTTATTCATATTTAGAGAAAGGAATTTGAAAGCCCACTTGCAACCCGTTTTCAGCTTTGTTCACGCACAGTACTTTCAGATATCTGTATAGCTTACAAAACAACAAGCAGTACAGTCAGAGATCACTAAGCACAATCTATCTCTTCTCTAACGAAACACAAGGTATCAGTATTTCTTTCTCTTATTGCACTGCATCCTTTTCTGCTCAGCAGCAGGTAAAGCAAAGACTAATGAGGAAGAAATCACCTTTCAGAAATGCTGGGTCATTGCATCATGTTTTTCAAATGCCTTTTTGGGGAGATGAGGTGGCTCAGCAGGGGCTGCTAAGATGGAAAAATATCAATGCATTACTCATTTAAGACAGCAGTATGATGCAGTCTGTCCTGATGCAGTAAGTGGTAAGACAAGCCACCTAATGAAGCTGGGAAATTATTAAATACCAGCATTCTTAACAAGAAAAAAGACATTTTCAGGATAGGTAATTTTGCAACTTTGCCCTACACACATTTCGTATGACAAAATAAGCACTGGAAATAAGGAAGGAATATCAGACACCTTGCTTTGCTTGAGTCATGTTTCACAGCTGTTGTTGATCTGGTAAAAGAAAAGCTTTATTCTCTTGTTTGCAATTGAGGCGAGTCAAGAACAGCTCCACTGAAGTAAGCAAATTTGTGATTTAACTGTGCAAACCCAACAGCATTCCAGTGCCACATAAAGAGAACCTGGTGCCCAAGGGAGTTCTGGTGGTGTTTGGTGGAGGGCCTGACAAAGCACAGCTCCACCAAGGAGCCACCTGTAAGAGTCATCTTGTTCATTAAATGTCTTCATTTGTCACATACTCCATTTAAGCAGGAGTTTTCACTTCCCAACAACCACAGTGCATTCTCCTGGCCTCCATTTGCATTCAAGAGAGAACAGTAGTAGATGTTCCATTCTCCTTTCTTCTTTGAGATGCCTGAAGAGTGGAATGAGTGCCTACAAAACGCAGTGCAATAGCGGCCTCGCAAAAAGTAACATGTAGCCACTTATACTGTGAGCAGGAAATCTGTTTGGTCCGGGGATCCACAGTAGCCTTGGACACTGTAGGCCAGGCCATGAGGATGTGGCTCTCATGTGTTCTGCTAATTGTTTGCAGGTTATCAAAGCACTTGTTAGCTATTACATTCCCATTCTGTAGAGAGGAAAAAGTTGAGGCATGGATGAAGAGTTTACATGGTGAACATTGGTCTGATTTGGTCATATTTTCTGTTCATGCACTGTAAATTTTAAATAAAAGCATTTAACAAACCAGTGTAACACAGTGTCTCTATACTACACCTGAGGTTTTGTATTGCCTTAGGTGGTATAATTTTGACTGTACCAATCCCTGATGATTGAAGGTGTCTGGGTAGAAACAATGTACTACAAACACTTAGAAAAAAAAATAGCTGGTAAGAAGAAAACAAGTTCTTGAAACTTGTTTATGCAAAGAACGCTTCAATTACTGGAACTTGTTCTCAATTCATTCTTCCAGGGAATCTACACCATTTTCAACGACTGCTGTCCAGACCAAGCTGGACTCTTTACCTGACCTCTGATGCTAGACATACATGAAATAATCTACCCAATAGCCCTAACAGGGCTAGGAAAACAGGATGATTTTTCTGTGGCATAGCATCAATATAATTAATGACTCGCATTTGTAAAGCTGTTTTTAAGTAGCAAAGAGCAGAGAATAACATGGGGGTTTTGAATGTAGGGTAGTTGCTCCTGAAATTACTTGTCTAAAAGATGATAAAGGGAGAATTGACCACTGCTGCCTGCCTGGAAGATTACAAAACATTGCCCATAGCCTTAAAACTGGCCTTTCAATGACCATATGTGTGACATAACAAGTTACACCTGATGTGGTCGTTACTTCCAGCCTTTGGCAGGCAGGAAATTTTAGATTGTGACTAAGTGAAAGTACAAAAAGTAAGTGATTTCACAAGAAGAAAACAGAGCTGAGGATCATTGTGTTCTTGGCATGATAACATCCTGCAGTTCTCCACCGCTCTCCCCAAAAGGTGATATCAATGGGGTAAGAGCTCAAAGGCATGAGGCGTTTCCCTTGCATGTTCTGGGGCATAAACAGGGTACACATGTAACTCCTGTGGTAACTTCACTGTTTTCTCCTGCTGCAACATTTCCTGAAGTCAGAATGATGCTATTTTGCCTTTTATTTATTTTCTTGGCTGAAAATCCTATAGCATCAAAACTGGACTGCCAGTTTAACAAATATGAAGCACTCCCCCACATCAGAAGTGATGTCTTATTGCTGGGTGTAACTTCTGACAGTGAGCTGGGCTGTCCTTGCAGGACCAAATCAATGGCTAGCCTCGTACAACTCCTCTGGAATGATGTTTGGAGGGTGAACAGATTACTCTGGTTTCCCCACTTGGGTGCTGCAAGCAAGATGAAATTTACATGCCCTGTTTTTCTGGTGACACACTGTTGCTCTGCAGCAGCTGATGCTGGAATGCATTTCTAAATTTAGGAACCCTATCTGGGCTAATTCCAGGTGTGCTAAGTCACAAGGCTCAGAGGTCATCAGACAAGTCAGAAAACCCCTAGACTTTTGCTGTAATTTAGTAGTATTTCATATTGCCCTTCTATTTTTGGGAGCTAAGAGCTTTGTGTTCAACGGAAAGTCTCAACAAACATTACCTGGGTTACTAAGACTGCTCCTTTATCTAATGGACTTACAGAAGAACATCTTACTGAAAACCAGACTGCCCACCCACATCCTGATTGCAATGTAGATTCTTGGAAGGATCACTAGTGTGAAATTCACTTTCCTGATTAATGAGTACCTTCAAATAAAGAGCAGAAATGAGGCAAAAGATGGACTCATACTAGGAAAGTTTTCTAAGTATGTTTTTTAAAATGTACAAGATTAAAACTGAATGGAAAACTTCTAATATAAGCCTAGGGCTCCAAGATTTAATTATAAGTTATTTTCTCTGGTCTCTTATTTGACATGAGTGTTATATGCTCCCTTACCATATGCTTACGTATTACCAGTAATCCATGATTACTGGAATATCCATCTATTCACACTTTGTGCAGTTAAGGTTCTGTAGTCAAGTTCATGTTTCCCAAATGGGTTTCCTACAAACAAAAATTTCTTTAAACAACCCAGCAATAACTCCACCATTTAGAAAATTTTCCCTGAGCTACAATCAAAGATGTCAGGGTCAGAGCTGGAATTGTTTTCTCTCTCTGGTATCTGCAGACAACAAACATTTCTTCTGGTGTTAAAGATCTGTGTTACAATTTGAGTTCACCAGTTGGTTATAGACTTACTTATCTACTTGATAGGTCACTCAAGCTTGGAAAACCTAGGCTCTAGTCCATGCTTCTGGTCCCCATTTCCTTTTCTAGTCATTGCTTGCCTTGGTGGAATGCATCTAAAGTCTTTGCAGCAAAGAGTATATACTACTGTGCACAGCACAGGGTGGGGTAATGCAACCCCCCAGAGATCCAGTAGGAATCCTGGATTCCTGACTCACTGTATATAGAGTGACACCAGGAGAAAAAGAAGAAATAAAACAAACCCAGTGGTTAATGGGCAAAGATGAAACCACTATCATGTTAAAGAAATTCGTCAATTGCTGAGAACTGGATTTTGACAGCTGAATTAAAAAATAGAACTCCTTTAGGAATTACCAACAAAAGCTATTTAATTTATGCAGGTGTCACACCATGGGCCTGAGGCACCTTATGTCTTCAGAAGCATGATATCTCAGCTGCCACTGCAAAATAAGAGAAAAATGTGAAGAATTCTGAACAGCAAATTTCACTTGGTATTCTAAGGAGCATCCATGAAGTTCTCTTCATACAATGAGAAGCAATTCCTGTACCAAAGAGCTCAGTTCACATCATACTAAATGTGTGAGAAAGATAATTGCACAAGTGAACACTGGAGTACAAGATGTGGAAGAACTGCTGAAGTCCCTTACTTCAAATAATGCAAGCAGTCTTTGGTAGAGGTAAGGGTTTAACCCAGGAGTAATTCTGCACTTCATCCTCTCATGGCTGATTTCTCTCCTTGAGGCAATTCCCAGAGAAATGTTCTGCACCACCTACATTGTTTCGACAAATGCAGGATACAAAGATTTGGTCTCTGTGACTCTCTCTACTAGCAATGACTGCAAACTTTCCCATTTATGTACTGGTTTTGCACAGAGAGTAGGTTATTATTAAAAACATTTTATTTCAGTATGTGTTCTAGTAGACAGGTAAGTACATGGGTACAATAACCTCTGCCTACAGAAGCCACTCCATTTAAGTGGCCATACTTTTTGCTGGTAAAAACATCAGTCCACAAAGGGAAGCTTTGCTTGCTTAGCTGCATTAGTAAACATGTTTTAGAATAGAGTTGGCATAATTTAACAAACTTTCATATGGAAGACTAAATTCATTTTCCTAGGAATGGGACAGCATGAACATGGTATTGCTCTGCCAGGTCTTTCAGACCATTTACAATCTAAAAACTGTTTTTACAGCTTTCTGAAGTTTCACCAGTGATCCACTTATTCACAATCAGCTTCATCTGTTTCAGATAGTCTTTTCCTTGGCAGATATTTTGTTTTTGAATTTACTTGCCTTCTTAAGACTCTGTATTTAGGTGAATTTGTCCTGAGGTAGACTGACAGCTACAGAGAAGGGAGAACAGATCCCCATTCAAGCCCCAGAAGACCCACGTTACTGGCACCTAGAGCATATCAGACCCTTGTCCACAGATTCTTTCACATGGGTAGTATCCAGGAGGAACAATTTCAGTATATACCTCTCTTCCACTGTCTCATAGCTACAACTCCTTGCATATCAAGTAGTCTTCACTGGCTGAAAGACTTCTAAAAAGAAGCATGAACTTTGTCCAAGTCTGACTCCAATGCCTGGTAAACTGGAATTTACCTTTCACTCCAAATAGTCTTTCTAAGACATTAAGGAAGTTCTAATGTCATAATGCAATACTCCAGTTGCTTGACCTTGCTGACCAAACTTTGCAGCACAAAAGATGCTTTGTTCAGATGTCCTAACTGAAGCTCTGGGTATTGATTACATAGAAGTCCCTGGTAAAGTTCTGCTTTATCTGACTTTGAACTAATATTTTATGTTGTTGGTTTTGCAAAATTTTTGAGTTTTCCTTCTTTCCTCCCTATCTTCCCCTCCTCTGTTGCTTGAAAGTTCTCCTGACACCTTTGTTAAGTCCTTTTTCCCCTGTGGCCACAACAGGTCACAGCAGATGCCATGCAAGTCTTACTTTGAAATTATTTAAATCCATGTGGATCTGTTGTACAAAGTCTCTCACTTCTTCCACTTACTAGTCCCTATCTCTCCCCGAAAGGTTTTGCTGCCTCTGTGCACATGTCATACCAAGTCAGTTCTGTACTTTGATTTCTTATAGCAATCTGGTGCTGGGGCCTGATTCCTCGGTATCTTACACCATAGAGCCATATACCACAAGCCTGTACATGGGAATGAGCATGTTTTACCTTTGTAACATGCTGGTCCAAGTGCTCTGAATGGCCATTGTTGTTACTTTGACCACATCAGTTGTATTCTTGGATGTCTACTGTTTTTTCTGAATGCACTAACTTCTCTGTTACAGCTTGTTTGCATTTTTAAAGTGAGACCATGATACATGTAAGCAGATTACTCTCTGTTCCTGAACGTGCCTGAACATGCCTTGGGACTTTTTTCTTTAACTGCAAATTCTCAATGAAACTCATTACATGTGTCCCTTTCTTATCAATTAGGATTCCTTACTGCACATCCAGTCCTTCCTTACCTTCAGTGCACCATCGATGGGGATTTTCTTTATTTTTTGCCTGAGGATTCATGCACTGCAGAAGTTAAAATACCCGACAGGGAAAGTGACATGCTTTTCAGACTGCGGATTTTTAAAAATCGAGGCTCAGACTGCCAGTGCCCACTGGGTGGCTCCAGACACTGCACCTTGCCCCACCTCCAACTACTCAGCACCAGCACAGCTCTGCAGAAGAACGTGTCAGTGCTGGAGATAGCAAGAGGGACAGGGCAGAGCCTGGGGTCATAAACAGATGATGCATCAGACACATAAGTAATCGTTATTGATGAATATTTGCATCACGGTAGTGCCCAGAGGCGCAGTAGACGGTGTCTGTGCAGGAAGAAACATCAAGGCTTAAATTCCACACATTGCCCTTGAGGCACTTAACTGAGGTGCCTGAAGTCAAGAGAGAGAGAGAGGCTTACACAGGCCACAGAGGTGATGCTGTTCCCTCACCGACTGCATGGGGGGGCCCACATGAGATGATGATTCAATGTAGGTGATTTATTTAAGTTCCCAAATCTCAACAGGATGAACCTGGGCCATTGGGAGAGGGGAATATTGAGGACCAGAACTGCAGCTGTGTCTTCCCTGGCTCTGTGACCATGTGTGTGAACATGTGTGCATGTACACTGCATATCCTGACCTCAGAATTATCTACACAGACAGACACGCACACTAGAATGTTCTAGACTCTATGTCCAGCACATAAAGAGTGGTTTGGCAGGGAAGAGAGAAGTTCTCTGATTTAATTTAGAGAGAGACTAATGATCTTGTAAAGCAAAAAAACAAATTCATGCTGTTGCCTAACTCTCTGCCTTCTGTTTCTAAATACACTCCTGGTTTGTCATGTCTTTCAAGATTGTGCACATGTAGGTTACCTTCAAACAAACTTCTCTTCCTGTTATAGAATTTCCACTATTTTATTTTTTGTCATCTACCAAGTGCTGTATGAACCAACTGTATGTAAGGAACTGTTTCACCTGTACTACCCTGTGTTAGGGCTGGCATGCAAGGAAAACAAACCAACCAGACATCCCCAGCAAAAGTAAGCATAACAAGGAAAGAAATGGACTCTAATCAGTTTTGTTTTACTCCAGGCAACTATCTCATTTGGATTATGATTAATATTTAATTTGGACGTAATGAAGTTCAACAGTTTCCCACACTCCATATTATAATACAGTTCACTGCTTCAGGAAACCCCTGTCAGTTATTATTTTTAGTGTTGGCTTGTTGTTTCTTTTTTTTAAGTGTTACGTCTGAATATATTATACCATATGAAAAAGCTTCAAATCCATTGCCACCCAGCAACCTCTAACTCATTGCTTTTCTTACATCATCATGCAAGTTCTGAGAAATTCTCTAATCACACTGCAGAGCAAGTTCCTTTGAAAACCTGAAATTTCCTGGGTTTTAGGCTTTTTGTCTGGTTTTGTTTTGGTCTCTATTTTTCTAAGAAATGTATCACATATAATAAATAAACCTCATCAAGAGCACAATGGGAGGTGAAGTTTGTGCTCTTTTGTAAACCACTGTTCCAAGGGATTGCTGAAAGACCTACAGCACATGAGAACTGGTGTTGATCAATACTAGTGGAGAACAAGACAGAAGGCTTGGGGATAAACAGCTACCCCTTTACAGAAAGATTGATATTCCCTCACTAGGTGAGCAGAATTTGAAGACACTGCATGGCCATGAGGAGACATTCTTGCAAGTTCACTCTTACAGAGCTCACCCAACAGAACTGGTCAGATGGGAAGCATATGGAGGTAGACTGAAGGCTTGCCTACAGCTGCATCTGGCATTCTAGGTAAAAGCCGAAAATGCTGAATAAAAAATGGTCCTGATAATTTTCTCCATCTGCCATCAATGTGAAGTTGCAAAATAAGACACACTGTTCTCTGCACTAGCATAATTTCAGGACCTGCTCATATCTCTCTGGAGGTTAAGACTGAAGGAAAATGGCTGAGACCTGGCTAAGGAGAAGTTTATAGCATCTCTGGTCCCAGCTTACACTGTCTGCTACAGGGGAGGTTTGGGCAGCTGTTTTTGACATCAGATGACCCTTCTCTTGAAGGAGTGCAGATGCATCTGTCTTAAGTTCTCTTTCTCTCTCTGTGTCATGCAAAAACTATAGGTGACAGTGCAAGATAGACTAAATTAGATTCAGAGCTCCCAGTCTGAAACATACTAGGTTTTTATCATGGAAAGAAGATGCAGGAAACAAACACTGGCATCAGAAAGAAATGAAACAATTGATGCCTGAAGGAGAGAAAATGCTGAAGGTGCAGCAGCTGCAACAACCTCAGCTGAACCATGAATCTGTACTTGCTGGACTCTTCAGTGAGAAGAGATTTTAGCACAGACCCCATCTAGCATCACAGATCTGTGAGGCACTCATAGTCTATTAATAAGATGTATTAAGAAGATTTTATTTTCTCCATATCAAATCAGCCTGGGGAGGGTTTTCTTCTCATGGCCTAGCCCAGCTTCTCTTATAGAACTCAAATCTAAGCATTTACCTGTAAAATTCAATTGCAGTAATGGGAGAGGACAATGTTTCTGCCAAATTTGAATACATTCTACCATATTTTGCATCTGCTTCCACTTAGATTTGGACTTATGTATAATACCAGTAAGCAGACAGAGATGAAGCACAGTAGAACAACAGAGTGTACAACCAAGGCACCTTTTTCTTGGGAGAGGTGGTAAGCTTATATTCAGCTTACATTCAGCATCTATTTTGCATCATGTAAGCTTACAATCAGCATCTATTTTGGTCTCTCAGGTTAAGTGTTTTTCTTGGAAGCTGTGCTTCTCCTGCACTTCATTCCATTAGGCATCTTTCAGTTCAGCACTCTGAGATGGGAGTTGCTGGGAGGAAGGGGTTATCTGCATACATCTTCTACCTGCCTGTGGGAATCTTTACAATTAGAGGGTTTTTGGGAAAGCTGTAAAGGCAGGCCTCAGAGACAGCAGAACCGCAATTAGAGCTAAGCAGTAGCCAAAAGATTTGTTAGTAGAAAAATTACATAAGAAGTAGAAAGTAAGGACAAGTAGAACAATGGTCTGTCCACACCACAGATGGGGTTGGACAAAGTTTCATATGTTTGTAATTTCTTAAACAGCTCTGTTGCAGAAACTGATCAACCAATTTTTAGGCATTTTTCAAATAACACACAGGTGAAACTGAAAGAAAATCTCCCTGTTTTAATTAGAAACCCTGAGACAGGACAAATTGAAGGTCTTTTCCGATTAATCACCTGGGGCAAAGGCTATGCTTCTGTCTCTACAGGTGCAGGAATTAAGTCGGTCCCAGTGAAAAATGTCAAACCATATCACACCCCAGAACTTGTTGACGAGTCCAAGACCGTAGAAGCAAGTACGCAGATGTGAGCCGAACAGGGGGATCACGGGTCAAGCCTGACGCTCCTTGTTCATCGGTGGAACCTGCAAACTCTGATTTTATGCTACTTATAAATATGTCGATTGTTGGTTTCGTAGAGCTAATTTTTGGCAAAAGCATGCTTTTTGTTTTGTTATGTTATAGACATCTTCTATTGGATTTTCAAAGGTGAAATTTTTATTAAAGGTCAAAAGCAAAATTTTAAAATTGATAAATATGAGAGGATCTTTTGCCAAAAATTAGCTCATGAAAAGAATGGAGCTTTGTACCTTGGCTAAGGGAACGCTGTAAAATAGGTTCATATGTATTGGGTGTTTTAGTGGTGATACTAGTAGTGATACCTTACATACTTCGGTGTGTATAACAAATGATGGACAAAACTATCAAAGAAGTTTTTATCATATGAGAGAGAGGTAGGAAATGGAATCACAGAGACTTCTGTAAATCTTACAGAGATAGTGGATGAATGTATAGATATGAAGAAGGTTTTGAATTAAAACCTTAGAACCAGTGAGACTTTTTTGAACAATGACTTGTAATTGCTATCAAATATGACTTACGCTCTTTAAACTCACTAAACTTTCACAGCATTAAAATTGCTGTGTTGTAATATAGCAATGCTTAATGCGAGCAAAAAGGATGCTTTAAGCAAGAATAAAACCACATATGTTATAGTAAAGCTATGAAACGCTGGTTAGTTAATAAATGACATGGTTACGAAAGTTTCTTTTCAGTTGAATCGAGAAGGGGAATTTTGGGAATCCTTAAAATCAGAGGGTTTTTGGGAAAGCTGCAAAAGGCAGGCCTCAGAGACAGCAGAGCTGTGGTTAGAGCTAAGCAGTAACCATAAGATTTGCCAGCAGAAAAATTATACAAGAAGTAGAAAAGTAAGGACAAATAGAAAAATGGTCAGTGTATTAACACTTATCTAGAATAACTCCCTAAGCTACAGAAAAGTATATCTAGCGAGATACTAGGAAGTTCTAAGCTTAATAATGGAGCTCTGTGCATCGTATCTTAAGGCTTACAAGCAGGTATTGTATTCAAAATAAGCAAGCATTGTTTTAACCAAAGGTACATGTGCTTATTGTAGTTGGATAGAACTACTGTCAATATGTTTTTACTTTGTGTATTGGTCAAAAAACTTTTAATGTAAATTGTAACATTAAGTTCTTTGTCTGCTGCCTAGGATGTGAGCTGTTGGCACCTTCCCATTGTCATAACCATGTAGTGGGACTGATGCTAGAAAATAAAATCGCTCGAGACACATTCCGCAACAGTCCTGTCCCATTCGTTATTTGTACACTGTCCCCTGGCAAGTGATACTGCCCACATCAGCAAGATAGCAAGAACCATCAAGGGTGTGCTTGCCCCAGGAAAGAGCTCATGCCCTATGGGCCAAAGCACAGACCTTCCCATTGTTAACACTGGAGCTCTCCCTCCATGCTGGACCACCATGGAAAAGTTTTCTCCTAGAGGTGATACAGCAAAGGCTTATCACCACCATGCAGAAAGGTGAAGCATTTCACAACCCCAAAGGGCTTTTGCAAGCATTAGGACCTTGGATGTGCTGACAGCTGAGTAGTCCTGAGCAAAGAGCAAGGGATCCACTTACTCCTTGGCCTGTGTCCTGCACTGCTTCACCTGCAAGAGCTGTCACAGTGCCAAAGTGCCACAAGTGGCTCTTGTGTGTACATTTTGGGGATCCAGAATCCACTGGTTTAAATTGTCTGCCTGGTCCACATGTCCAAAATGGCTAAAATAATAATTCATCACTCCTTGGAGTTGTTTGGCACCTCCTCATCCAAGGTGAACAAATGCATTGTTGATTACTGGAGGGATATGCCACTTTGCTGAACATTTATTTCACTGGTTTTCTTTACTCCAGGAACCACAATAAATCCAGTCCTGGTACTTCAGGCAAGTGTTCATCATCAGGCAGGGAGATAAAGAGTATTTTTTCTTTCCGTGCTACTCAAAAGCTTCAGAGCAACAAAAGCCCTTCATCTTTTGTAGAAAACACAGGCCACCAGCTATGAACTATAATTTAATCTAATATAACAAAGTAATTTTGGGAGCATTTGAAATGCTGTGAAAGATTAGCAGGCTTTGGGTGGGCAGCTCTGTTATGTGAATACTGCCTGTATCATATTCAGATGTCAAATGCCAACTTTCCATTCACTGCTGCAAAACACCCAGACTATCATGTGGTAAAAAAAACCAAACCATGGGAGGCATGCAACACATTGCAGCACTTGTTTCACCTACAACACACAAGTATGTCTGTGGAAGTTGATTTGGAATCTCTATCAATGCTATCCCAAATAATTTCTTTCAGGTCTGTGATTTGGAGAATAAAATTAAGGGAAGGGGAATGCTTTTCATTCATTTTTGACTCCTTTACTATAATTTACTCAAATCTAAGGTAGCTGCAAAAAACAGGAGATCACTTTTGTACTTTGTAACAATGGGAAAGATGCTCAGAAATGTCTGCCTTCCTCTACCATTGACCCAGGATCTTTATACAAACATAAAAAAACTAAATATATTTAAAGTTTGTGTGAAAAGATATCTATGTCTGGCTTCACTCTGACATTGACATAATGCTGCCACTAGTCTTCCAGACAGGTTTCAAACATTTAACAACATTATTTCACTACTGACAGACATCCAGTCCACTAAAGACTCCATGAATGTTGAATAAGGGGTTCAGTCTTCTTAAGTTCCATTAAGTCCATTGGACCAACCACTTTTTAAAAAGAAATGCAAGAGAAAAAGGATTTTTACATGGAGCATCTTGTGTTACTCTGAAGACTGAAGTCAGGCAAGCAGGAGTGTGGAAATCCAGGATCAAAATAATTCAGCCCTTTTGACTCCTTGATTTTCATTTTGCATTCTTGGTTACAAGGGTTCTAAACATATTAAACTAATGCCAACTGTCAAATCACTGTTCTGCTGGTAATCCACAGTTACACCATTCATATGCCTGCATCTTGTCCTAATCTTACACTCTTTGTTTTTTAACTTATATGTACATCATGTACTTCTATGCCCTCCTGATGTTAACTAGCAGCATTATACTAGCATTAAATTATTTACATTGCATTATTTTTTCTGCTTTATTCCTCTTTTTTTGATGCTTCAAAATGCTTTTGCAGATGAGGAAGCTCATTAAATCATTACACTTACTCATGTCTAAGCTCAGTCATGCACATATCTTTACAAGCTACAAGCTGAAGTACATGATTTCCTGTATCATGACAAAATAACACAGAAGTCTAATAAATAAGAAGCAGTCTGTACTCTTACACATTTTTACTGCCTCAGTTGAAATTAAACACTCCCCACACAAAGGAGATCTGGTTAAACTAGCTTAAGAATAAGCATTAGAAGCATGTTTACATCTTGCAAAATGTATTATTTTAGTGAGAGAGTAACTTAAAACTGAACTAGAGTGAGCAACACCCAGCAAAAGAATTTGTGTGATGTAAAAGGCCTTAAAGACCATCCACAAACCCAGTGCTAGCTTTACTGTTTCTCCAAAAGGTATTGGTCTTTTCTGGATAGCACACATCCTTATGAGCCACCAGCTACATAAGCCCACCTACATGAGGCTACATCCTCATTTAGGAATGCTAGTCTGGCCTCAAACACTCTCAGTTTTCTGTTCTAAGGGCCACAGTTCACCAAGCTTCTCAGACCTACTGGTTACAGCTGGCCTGTAAATAGCGATGGATAGTTCTCTTGTACCACAGTTGTTCATGTAGTAAAAGCAGGGATATGAGAAAGGAACCTTTTTGAGTGCTTCAGTGTGAGTAGAAGAAATGGTGTTCTCTGTCATGATGATGGGATGCTCTGCTGCAAGAGAAAAGGGATGACTTCCCATTCTTAAAGCAGGGTAATGGGTTCTGGCTGCCAGCAGGTGCTGGACATTGTTCCTCACAAGTAAGCTTCAACCTGATCCGAGAGGAAATGCAAAGGATATATTTTTAATAATATATTATGTATTTTTATATATTTTTTCCAGCATGTGTGTCCCAATACTTTTTCACAGACATATCGATACTGTAGCTGCTCTGTGCTTGCACATATGATGCAGTGTGACATTAATGAATACGCAAGATGCATGGCACAGTGGTTTTAGAGTCCTGTGGAATCAGGCTTAGGGCTGGTCTTGAATTTTCTATCCTCCTCATGAATCAGCTTAGTCTGTCCTCTGTCACCTTTGTTGAGAGGGTTTGGGCTTTTTCACAGGGTTCCCCTGGATAGTGCAGAGTGCACTTTCAAAGGGCCATTGATTCCCTGCAAACATGAACAGATGAACAATCCCCCCTTGATTCTTTCCTGGGAATGCAGAGGGAAAATGTAGTGTACAGACAGCAAGAAGAATACTTTCAGGATGAGTCCATTCTACTTCATTCCTCAAGATAATGTGCTTGATGTCTTCTCTCTTGTTGCCCCTTCTACAGCCATTTACCTTAGCCTGTTTTGATGGGCTGTGGATATGCCATGTTGTCATGGATGTACATAGTAATTAGACTAATGACCTCAATCTCTGCTGTCTAATCTTTACAGTTCAGATGTAATATTTTCTCATTTAAATTAAATTACTTTTTTACTGGTTTTGGAATTCCCTTAGAAAGACAACAGAGAAATTAAGTATGTTAGTGAGGCTTTCACACAAATGTCACCTCAATTCAGGAGAAAGCAGCTAACCTGTCATTTGACAAGTAAGTGATTACAGAAGAAGAGAGTTCAGTTACTTTCAAATATTCAAATTTTTGATTTCATGGCTGCAGTTAAGGAAGCAAAAAAGCAAACCATAGGAGCAAAGGTTTTACACAGTCCTTCATCCTACACTTTAAACTAATTAAACAAAGAGGTTTCACTGCCTTCAGTGGTGGAACTCATATAGCTGAAATTAGCCACTCTCTGACATGTTTTGCTGGATGGGGTCAGGGCTCTTAGCATCTTTCAGCACTAGATGAAATATGTATTACAGTACATATTTCTGAAGCACAGTCCATGTATTCTTTCCATATACAATATTAATTTATGAAGTAAAACATTAGATATCATATGAAATCTAAAAAGTTTTCTTGCCTTATGTTACCAAAAATGTAAAAGAACAATACAGACCAGTTTCAATTAACGTGACTCACAGGACAAAGACTAGTAGCATGAGGTAACTCTTACATTCATGCTGATCAATATCTTCCACATAGTAGTTATTTAGCATTGTCCAGGCTTAGGGTAGATCTGCTTGTCTATATCCCCAAAGAAACATTCTCATTGACTTCTGCAAGAAATTTCACAAGAAACCTGCCATAAGGCAAATTGAGTTCACCAGATGCTAAGTTAATACCTCAACCCTTGGACTACCGGTCCTATTCCCTTTTCTCTGTTGTACCCTCAGCTGACATATTTGTAAAAGTTGTGTTGCCAAGTTTCGCCAGCTTTTGCCAGCTGAAAAAATTCTAAATTTACATAATCTAAATGGTAGAAGCAGCTCTGGAATTTGCCTTGTGAGAATTAAAAACACTTTCCTTATGAGCCTTTTATTCCTTTAGAGCCCTTTGTTTGTAACAAAACAAGGAAAAACACAAAAAAGAGGACAAATGTCAACTCAGACTGCAATGGGAAACTGGTAAAAGGAAATCACTCTAACACCCAAACCTTGCTTCTGAAAGCAGTAAGTATTTGATCTGCTGGTGGCATTGGCTGTTGCATTTCAAAATGTCACTTGCACCAGTGAAGTGAGTGCAAAAGGATGCTCTCCCTCTTTGAACTCATTTTGGCTGTAGGAGGTGTAAAGGAATGGAGAATCTCTTGGGTGTTGATCAAGTCATACACATGCATCTGAAGGGGGAACTTGGCCCTCTGTTTAGCTACCTCATGAAAGAAATCCATAAAAGCCCAGTAAACACGAAGATAACACAATGACTCTATCTTGAACAACATGGACATCTAGGAGACAAATGTTGGGTGTATTTGGCTGTATGTGTGACTGCCTTTTATAGTCTTGCCTGGGCAGCTGCCATCAGCTGCTGCCAGAGATGGGGACCTGGGCAAGGAAGATCTCCAGCCTTCATGGGAGTGACTGTTCTTAGGCAAAGCTAAAGGAAGCTGTCCCTACCTGTGTATGTTTTCTTCCAGCCTTTTCACCTTCAGCTCATCCTCTTCTGACTGCTTCCTTCTGGCTTCTTCCTCTTCTGCAGAGCCAGCAGGAATTCCCTGTAGCAGCCATTTTTCCCGAAGAGCTTTTGACTGCAATGTAAAAAAATCCCATATCTTAGGTACAGACTGAACAAAAACTATCTGAAGATTGAGAAGAAGCTGTCTTTGCTTGTCCCCACCGAATTTCTGCTTACTGCTTCAGGCAGTTGATTAACAACCAATCAGCTCTTTATTTAGATGTCAGGTCTTTCACATTGAGGAGTGTCAGTTGCACAGTATACAGTTTATTTACCATCAATACCTTAATATGAAGTTCTTTTTAGTTCCTAATAAAACCAAGAGTCTAAAATTTGCAAATTAGCAAGTCCTGCAAGAACTGAAATTTTGAACTGAAGTGTGGATTTCTTGTAACTAATAAGGCATGTTCTAGAAGGACTAAAGTTTATAAACTTTTTAAAGCTTCAAAAACAAAAGATCAGTGTGCTCTAAATGTAATGTTTTTCATGGAGTGTAAAATTAATCTCCTATTAAATCAATCAAAGATGTTTTTTATTTATACAACAGATATGTTTCCATATATTTACAGGCAGACAGAGAGACGCATGTATACATAAACATGAACACGCAAATCATCTTGTGGGCATACACAAATTAGAACATATGAACAAAAGTATTCCAGAAATTGTGGAAGGTTTGCCAGGACACAGCAACACTGTTGCAAAAGGCATCAATATCCTTCACCCAACAGAATTATTCCTGGGAGTTTTGTTGTGTTTTCTACACTGAAAATGTGGCTATAGCCTCACCTGGTTCCTGTTTAATGCAGCTGCAGCTTATCCAGAGTAATTCACCAGTGAGGTGGACTGGTTGAAAGCCATGCTTTACACAGCATACATGCCTATATTCCTTGTCTGGTCCAAATCCACTAGAGGAATGCAGCAGATAGGATGAGGAACGCCAGGAGCTCAAAGCTAAACAGGACTTTGCCCCTTGGCAAGAAGGAAATTGAGCTGGTGGAAAAAATGGTCAGCCAGGGGACTAACCAAACTTTCCCTTGCATTGATCAGTAAAGGGGAGCCTTGGTTTTGAATTTGCAAAGTGATTGGCAATGCTAGTTCAAGGAACCAGCTCCTCTTCTGCAAAGAGGAGTTAATCAGGAAATCATCAGTTCAAGGAAATTGGATTTCAGAGGCATCCCAAACATGCCATATGTGTCTTTTGAATGCCATACTTGTTGCTAGAATAGAACCTGACTTGTGCAAACTACATACAAAGGGAAAACATTTACCACCAACAGCAAGCTTCAAACCTTGCCCAAAATAGAAACTTTTTTGACATGACAGGCAAGGCTCTCTTGCTGGTTTTTGAGTGTGTGTATATATATAGACATAGCATCTATGCACAAACTATTTTTGTCACTCCATGACCTATTTGATGTCAGGCAATTAGATTTTAGTAAGGCAGCGGACATAAAGCAACACAAAATGCACACACAAATTATAAATTACTCAAGCTTTCACTGGTTTTAACTGTGCTGTGCATGAGAGGATGTCTAGGAGGATTTAAAGTGATTTCTATGTGAATTAGGACTTCTGCATAACAGAAAAGGTCTCATGCTCTTGTTCCATGCAGCCATGTTTAATAGTTAGACTTGCTGATGCTGGTGACATACTTTCATAGTTCATCTTGATGAACTCAGCATTGCTCATGGCTTCCAAATGTTAGTTGCCAAAACAGTATAAGTGGCTATCTTCAGCCACAGTTTCTGCAGTTTGCTACTCCTTGTATTGGCACTACCATCTATTAGTGCTTTCTGCCACATTTGATGTGCTGGTAGTGAAATTTTTGTGTTCAGCCAAGCTGATTACCAGCCAGAATTTTCATCACCTCATTCAGACTCACCATGCTATAGAAATGTCCTCTCAGCAGAGGACTCTCAAGTCATCACGTGCACAAAGAAACAAAGTGAGACAAAGATGGATTTACATGTCTTGAGGGGCTAAACTTTTAACAACCTGTGCTTTGGCCTTTAAAGTCTCAATAGCACACCTCAGTGGGTACCTGCTGGGCTAGATCCAGTGCAAAGCCTAGTGAGGGCTGACTGCTCTCTAGCAAATTGCTGTCTTATCTTTCAAATGTGGACCAGTTGCACAAGGAACTATGCTCCATGCATCTTACTCAGCTGTGGTCTTGAATCCGAAATCTTGAATGACACTCACTTGGAAAAAAACCTAAGTTTCTAAAGACCACATTCTTAACATGAAGATAGCCTTCTCTGCTCTAAACCTGGTTCAGATACGGCTCCAGCAAAAATGAATAAATAAAGGCTTTGACAAAGTGCTGCTTGGACAGCACTGGCCCTGAAGATATTAACAGTCACTCCTCTCCTACTCCAGGAGGACAGATAAAATCAAGGCTTTTCTCAATGTGTTTTTACAGAGTCTCCATGCTGATGTGCACACAGGGCGAAACCAGTCCCTTTGGTAAAACTGCTGTATACTAAAAGTAAGGTGTTTTTGTACAGCCTTTGTTTTGGTCTTTGTTTATATGAAACACTTAAAATCACAAAATCACATAGTTTCTTCTCCCCTAAAGCCTTTTTTTTTTTTAAAAACCTATTAATAGCATGAATTTGAAACTGGAAAGCATCAATGGGCTTTTAAAAAGACATATTTAGAGACAAGAATGCTATGATCTATTAAAAATCCTCCCTCTTGGGTGAAATGTCAGCATATTTTATCTGAAACAGGAAAATGGAAAGCTTTGATGTTTCTGGCTCTCCTTTTTAAGATGAAAATTAAGACAGTTGTTAAATACTATGCCGAGGAATTCAGACAAGAGGGTCGAGAAATGGAAACATTTATACATGTATTTCTTAAACTGCAGCGAGTCTATTTGCCAAGCTGCTGAGGTTGTGTGTATTTATGCACTCACTGCAGATACAATAGGCTTACGGGCAGGCATACACCAGGGGATGTTGGTCACACATCTGCTGTGCAGGAAGCATTTTCTCCCTGGCCAGCTACCTGGTGTAGGAGTGAAGCAGTGGGCAGGGATGGAAGAATCTCTCACCTGCTTTGAACAAACATTTCCCAAGGAGGCATTTACATCACAAACATGTAGGGAAGGCCTCGGTACATATGATGAAACCAAGGGTGGGTAGCAAGGCAGTGGTAGAGCTATGCTGGGTACTCAGGCACAGCTCCTGCATATAAGACAGCCCACATCAAAGCAACACAGACAGATGCAAACCAGAGCCAGATGCAGACTGCAAACAAAAGAGAGTTTGCTGCCATCTGTCCTCCATAGCTATGAAATTTGGGTTAAGCTTCTTAAAAAAATCTTGCAAAAACTTACCCCAGGAAGAATAGGAGGTGTTTCCCAAGTATGGTAAAATAAGGTTTGCATGAGGATGGAACCCAAAAATACGTACCTGTATGAGTTACCCCTGCTCAACAATATTGTGCATTTGGTTAACAGCCTGTGATTAAAACAGCCATAAGATAGTATTTCAGCATTACTTCTCCTTCATTGTCTGCTATGAGTTTAACTCTTTGCATTTTAAAGCTTCTTTATGCACTACAGTTGTGCTGTATTATTAGATATTGTCCAAATTATAAACAGCTCTGAGAGTGGCCACATACACTACTGTAAAAATACGGGTATTTGTACTGCTCATTACCATACTGGAATATGTGAATATTGTGAATATTATGAATATTGTGAATATTGTGAATATTGTGAATATTGTGAATACAGTGAATATGCTGTACTTTCAGAAGGAGCCTCTTCACTGACAGAGCAATAGCTATGCTATGTACTGTCTGGTATAAGCATTCCTTCATTTACTGCAAGAGAACAGTTTCTTCAGACCTAAATCCTTCAGCAGAAATTAGATCACGTCAATAAAAAGGCTTTCTGTTACTGAAGTAGAAAGGGCACTGGGCTTGATATTCTCTAGGTTGCCACTGCTCTCAGGTGATTTTGCTTGTCTGCACAGAATTGAGAATTGGGACTGTAGAAATAACTTGTAGCTTCACTTTGTTTAGTTTGTTCAAGCATAGGAAAACCAACTGACATCTGCACCATACAAAAACTGAAAAAAATAGGTCACAGTTATGTGAACAGACCATAGTGAGGACATAAATAAGTGAACAACTGTTGGACAGGACAGAAAGAAATTGTGCCAAATGTCTGAATAAAGCAGACACAGTGATGACCATAAAAGTGGTGCACTGCAATCTTACATGCTAACATTTATTACATGCTTACATTTATTCCACTCGCATGCTTCAGGACAGTGAAGCCTGAGGGTTTTAAGTTGTTTACATTTAGTATTAGCAAGGAAATAATGCATAGCTTCTCAAATGCACACAGTAGAATTAATACTGTATATGGAAAGAAAACCTTTACTGTTAGTGCTGCATTTTGCTTTAATGTTGCATCAAAAGTTTAAGTACCAGAGGACATTTATATTACAGCAAGTAAAACTTTTAGCATCTTTTTCATAAATCATTATGCCTATTCCATGCCACATCTGCACTCCCTGCTTTGTGAAAGTCTATTAGATCTAACCATCAATCTTGCCAATTTTGAAACAAATTCCATAGACTTTTTTCATAAGAATAATAATTTGCAGTCCTACATACAGTGTGACAGTGTCCTAACCTGAGGCCCAGATGCATCTGCCAGACTTGTCATGACTTTTTATGACAAGAGAAAAGCCCCAGTCCATGCTGTGCTGCTACCTTTTGAGGTAGTCCCTTAAACAAGCTTTGTATGCTTTTTGTACTTGCAAATGTTTAGGGGGCAATCAGTGCTATCTCTCCTTAAAAGCATGCTTGCTGAAGTGGAGCACTCCTCTGTCTCCTGAGTTCAAGGAAGATGATAATCCTGAGAAGAAACCTACATCAAAAGTTGACCCAAGACAGCCTCCTCCAGAAAATGTGCCTGTTCTTGTGAAACACTTCTGGATATGGATTATTCCCGGTAAGTATGGTCTTTTGTGCCCTAGAAAACAGCTGCTAATGATCCCTGGTGTAATTCCACTGAAATCAAGTCACTTTTACTGAAACTTTTGCCAAATTGAAGTTTTGCCAAAAGTCTTTGCATTTTGAGGTTTGAAGACTATGAGACATTAACATTTTAGAGATGAAGTTATTTATTAATATGAAATTATTTTCTCCCTCTATCCATTCAGTATTTGTGCCATGGAAAAACATGAATTCTTAAATCTACATATAGCCAGCCCATGCCTACTAAAAGAGTGCAATGAACATTTTTTGTGCGTCACATCTGTGAGTCAGATTTACCCCCAGACTCTCCCATTGGGATTCTACCATAACTGGCTGCATTTCAGATTTGTTCTCTGCATTGCAAAAAGTTACTTTGGTACAAAAACGGTGAGGTTTTTAAGCAGATCTGGAGCTCTGGAGGCAGCAATGAGTCTAACTTTGCTGTTTGGCAGCTACCTGGAGCCCCTCTGTCACCCAATGGATCAGCTACAAGAGGGAAAGCCTTCCAGAGCAGCAAAGCCTGTTCTGTTTGTGCATGCTCCCAAACATCTACCTGGGCTAATAAAATTGAGTTTGAAAGGGACACAAGTGCAAGAATGGCTGCTGTCAAAAATGCTCTGGGATTCCTCCTTTGTCCTGTCTACCCTTTTCCCTCTCCAAACACAGCATTTCTTGCTGTTGTATTCCTGTGCCGCTTCTCAAACATCCACCTGGCTCTAACCCAGCTAGTACAGGCCACCCAGCATGTCTGGATCTGGCCTCCTGATGCACAGCACTGTCGCCAGTGTTAGCAAAGAGGTCACTGGGACATGAGATACTGAGATTCTAGAAAGACTTGTTCCTTTGCCAGCAGGCCTTCCCTTGCCTTTCAAAAAAAAAAAGAAAAAAAATATTATTCGCATGGCTGTAGTGTGAGTAGGCATGTTAATGTTAGATGCCCTTAACCATTTGTGCATAAATATGCAAATACAGAGAGGGGCTATAGACACAAGCTGTATGACAGGTAGGTCCATCTGGAAATAAGCAGCCTCCCAGGATGTATTCCCAAGTGATGCTGTAGTATTTAATTTTCCATTAGACAAATGAAACAATCTGCCTCTGCTCAGAGTGATGCAGAATTTTCCCGTGTGGGTTTTCATGTGAGAGAATCTTGCAGAACAAAGGAGAGGTGTGGTCCTCAGCAAACACAAGAGCTTCTACTCTGCTCTGCTGCAAGATGGATGTGGCCTTGTATGGTATGACTGTCCCTGGAACAGACAAGCAGCCATTTCCAGTTTGCTGGTATGACCTGGTTTTATATAATAGCAAAACCTTTTGTTGCCTTTCCAGTTATCTAAGACACTTGTTTTAGCCCAAGGAGCATGTCTGCATGATAGATGGATATGATTCAAGCATTGCCCAGACTAGGGAATTAAGCCAAGCTGAAAAACTTGCAGCTTTATCGTAGTTTTTACTTGAATCACATTGTCATAGCTTTCATATGTATGATGCAACAAAAAGCCCCCCAAAAAGTGTCCTAGCTGGTGAAGCTTAGCCAGCTCAAGAGCAAACAGCAGGTTTATAAAGAGGATTAAACATTATCCTGTAGAGTTGCCAGTTTGTTGCTGTTATTCTTTGTTCAGGAAATGAACAAAACATTTCTTTAAAATATCTTAAAGAAGTGATGTCTTAAATTTTTTTAATGAGGTTACATTTAGTCCAAGAGTTGCAAAGGTTGTACAACAGTCAGTTAATGTGTATTCATCACACAGAATATTAAAACACATTAACTTAACTTTTCCCATCATTTTTAGACCTGTCTACTGTAATTGACAACCTTTTGTGACCAGGCATTGGAGACTGGTGCAATAACCTCTTCCTAAGTTTCTTCTCAGCCACACAGGTATGGGTAATTTGCCTGGGTTTCTCCTTTTCATAAAAATCCTTACTGCAGTGGGCCACTGAGGCCAGGATCTCCAAGGCAGTTCGCTCACCAAAAGGACCGGTGCTCTGCCTGTCCCCAAAAAGCATGTCTCCTCTTTCCCTACAGCTCCTGGAGTAACAGAATTTTGCTACAGCACCAGTGAGCCACCAGGCTGTGGGTATAAAGGGGAGGTAGATGTGAGAAGATGAGAAAATAAATAATAAAATAATCAAGTAAATAAGGAAATAAACAATGGACACTGTTATAAACCCCACCTGGAATCATGGCAACCAAAAGAGTTTGCAGAGATTATCTTTCCCCATTGTTTTCTTGCTGTAGCATGTCCATTTGAATGCCCTTCGGCTCTTCTGAGTATTTACATAGCCACTGCTTTTTCTCAAAGCAAAGATTCAGCACAGCAACAGAGCAGACAGGAACATGTAATACAGTGCCACATGTCTGCAGAAACAGGTGAAGGGAGACTGAGTTAGCTGGCATGATTTGTGCTCACTTTGGGAAGGGCTGCATCTCAGCTGGGTGCCTGCATGACAAGGTACATCTTCAGTGTGAGCCATGTGCAAATGGAGCTGCAGATGTGAGGAGAAGGCATGCCTGTGGCAAATGACCTGAGGGATGGGTATGATGGTAGCTATAGATGGCTTCTTCATGAAGGTCTCATACTTTGTCTGTTTGAAAATCTCACAGGAATGGAAACTGCAGCTGTACAGACAGAGGCCCAATTAGGAATGATTTCTGGGGAAAAAAGCAACAACTGGTTTATGTCCTCTGAGAAAGCTTCCCATTCATTAGCAAAATCACCAGTGTAAACTTTCTGAGTACATTGCTTTTAAATTGTTCAGGTTCCATTTATTTAACTTAGTAAATCAAATAGACAGTTATTTCAAGTCAAAGATGAAGAGGACAAATTAAAACCTAATCTCTTTTAGCTTCAAGGAAACCCACCACAGCAAGAGACATTATCAAGACTCTGCAAGAGCAGACACAAAGTTTGTATCTCACTCATTCAGCTCATTCATCAACTACAGAGCACTGGCTTGTACAGATTAGTTTCACTGACAGAGATCACACGTATGGCCCAATACAAGGTAAGTATTTCTGACGTTTGTTAAAGACTTGAGATGACAGTGAGATGAAACACAATGAACACTAAGATGACAGTTAAGTCAAACATAGCTTCTTTTCTACATATATTTTCTAAACATCTGATCTATCAGAAAGTTCTGCTTGAAGTTAACAGGAAGATACCCCTTCCGGAGAGTTGTGTTTTATGTTGGAGAGTTAGGGTTTATTTTTCTGTGTCTCTCTTTAGGAAGTCTATGTAAAATTTCAGACTTTTTCATTGCAGGATGGTAATGATGTGTCTGTTCAATTGTTTAATATTTCACTTGTGGCAAGGTTAAGCACCATAATGAGAATAAATTATAAACAAGTGCCAGTGGCTGCAGCAGAGGTGAGGGGAGGGATGAGGAGACTGGGCTGCCCCAGCAGGCAGCTGCCATCAGGGACACAGCTTGCAAAAGAGACTGCTACAATGAAGTCCCACATGGCCCAACTTGGGAGCAAGTGTCCTGGGGGTGTGTCATAGGATTCTGTCCTGTGAAGAACCCAAGCATATTGGGATGAAGATTTGCATGGGATAAACCTGCTCCTGTTGGCACATAAATTGCTTTTTAACTCCATGAGAACATATCTGATTCCCAGGGAATTTTGGAACTAGAATAAAAAACACTGGCAAACTATCTGAAATGTGGTTGGACTGAAGAGTGATTAAGACCCCCCTCTTAAAGATACACACATGAAAAGAGGGACCACAGTTTTACCTCCTGGTGCCAGAAATTTAGGTATGCTTTGGTTTTCCCTGTGGGTACTTTCTCCATGTTTACAAAGGAAGTAAGTGTAGCTGTGAGAGAAGTAAAAATTAATAAAAAGATAAACCTTTTTAGAATAGTTAACAATCTGAGATTTCAAAAATTGTCAAACCTCTCCCCTCAAAACAAATAAGCTTTGCAAGTTATCATTTCTACAGAGCCACAGTTGTTTTTCATTATTATCTCCCAAAATAATATCTTCCCTCTACATGAAGTCTCTCCTTGGCTTCAGTTTATTACTCCTTCACACATACACACATCAGTCAAAAAAGGCAAACAGAAAAGTTATATTCCAGAGACTCCTTTCTTTTCTAGTCTTAAAATTTCTTATATTCATTATTTTAAAAAGGTAGATTCATGTGTCGTGAATTTGTTTTTGAACATGTTTCAGGGCCATCAGGAGGGGCTGAGGTTGCAGGGAGCTACATTGACATAGTCTGGCTAAGACAGAATTTGCTGGAGTAGCCATGAGGTGCTCAAAGGACCTTGTTACTGCTTGAAACCGAACTGCTAATTTCAATGCATTTCAAGGAAGTCCTGCCTGTATGGCATGTTTATTTACATGATCATCCCAAGAGAACTCTGCTCCAGTTCAAAGCACAACTCACACAGAGTATTTTTCCTAAATAAAAGCATAACTCATAGAGGGATCATACTAGAATGATTACATCTGTGTTTCAATGACATGCAAGCAGATAAGGAACACAAGTTAAAGGACTAAATCTCTCATCTCTCTGTGGTGAACAGTTTGTGTAGCTGGCCTGGATAAACAATTCTTTTTTTTTTTATTCTATTTTCTTATTACTGAAAGATTTTAACTGGGGATAGTTACTTAGTTTTATGATCTGGAAGAGAGCCTCTTGATTCTCAGTTTAAATCCTGGCAGGAGACAAACTTCTCAGGATAAGCTGGGCATCAACCCAAAGGTGCTAGTACACAGAATTGGGACAAAGAGGGGTCTGGGTGCCCTGTGTTCTCAAAATGGAAATTTCTCTCTGAATTAGCTCTTAACCTCTCCATGTCCCAAAAGTGCTGATGAGGTTCCTTATAGACAGTTAAAAATTATTTTATGCTCACAAGCCCTGTTCTTCATGGGGGACTTCAATGACCCCAACACCTTTTGGAGGGACAACAGCAGGGTATAACCAATCCAGGAGATTCCTGGAATGCTGTGATGATAATTTCCTTCTTTAAGTGATAGAGGAGCCAAGGAGAGGAGGTGCTATGCTGGGTCTTGTGCTCACCAGCAAGGAGGGGCTGGTGGGAAATGTGAAGCTCAAGGGCAGCTTGGACTGCAAGGACCACAAAATGGTGTTTGAGATCCTTAGGGCAGCAAGGAAGGTGCACAGAAAGCTCACTACCCTGAACTTCAGGAGAGTGGACTTTAGCGTCCTCAGGGACGTACCATAGAATACAACCCTGCAGGGAAGATGTGCCCAGAAAAGCTGGTTGGTATTCAAGGATCACCTTCTCCAAGCTGAGGAGTGATTATCCCTACAAAGAGGAAGCCTGTCAAATATACGAGGAGGTCTGTGTGGATGAACAAGGATCTCCTGGACAAAGTAAAACATGAAAAGAAAGCCTATGGAGGGTGAAACCAAGGATAAGTGAAAGCAATTCCTCAAGGTGAGGAATACAAAGGGATTGTTCAAGCAGCCGGGGATCAGGTCAGGAAAGCTAAAGCCCTGATGGGCTTAAATATGGCCAGAGACATCAGAGGCAACAAAAAAAGCTTCTAGAGATATGCTGGTGATAAATGGAAGACTAGGGAAAATATTCAGTCTCTCCGGAAAGAAAAAGGAGACCTGGTTACCTGGGACATGGAGAAGGCTGAAGTACTTAATGACTTTTTTGCCTCAGCCTTCACCAGCAAGTGCTCCAAACAGACTGCCTGAGATGCAGAAGGCAAAGGCAGGGACTGGGAGAATGTAGAACCACTCACTGTAGTAGAACATCAAGTTCAAGACCATCTAAGGAACTTGAAGGTGGCCAAGTCCATGGGACCTGATGAGAGAGCTGGTTGAAGAGGAGCTAAGTTGTTATTAATTTTACTTGAGAAATTATGGAAGACTGGTAGTTGCCAGTGCCTGGAAAAGTGGGAAGATATCCTTTGCCTTTAAAAAGGAAAAAAAGGAAGACCTGTGCAATGACAGGCCAATTAGTCCCATCTACCTCAGTGTCTGGCAAAATCATGGAGCAGGATCCTTCTGGAAATTATGCTAAGTCACATAAAAAATAAGATGATTGTTGACAGCTAACATGGCCTCATTAAGGGCAAATCATACCTGACAGATTTGGTGGCCTTCTATGATGAAGCCATAAATCATTGGTGGATAAGAGCAACAGATGCCATCTTCCTGGGCTTGTGCAAGGCATTTAACACTGTTCTACATGACATCCTTATCTCTGAACGCGGTTTTGGAGAATATTGCACTGACAGTGTAGGGAATGGAGACTATATGACACCATCAAACATTTTTTGTCTGCTTGGCTGTGTTGCCATTTGGTTGAAGGATTAATTTACTTGAAAATCATAAAGGGATTCGCTATAAAGAAATAACAAAGTTCCTTCATTTGCAAAAGTTATCTTTTTTTCCCACAATATTGTACATACATTGAGAGAGAGACAGACATATCTATTTATATTTTCTGACAGCAATTCTTTTAAGAATAGATTAAATTTGGGACAGCGATATTACTGGAACTATAAAATTAAAATTTATTTATAGATAAGATAGTTCCGGCTAAAACCATACCCTAACAAAATCTCTATAAGAATGTGAAAAGGCTTTCCTCTTCTTGAGAATAAAGATGTAATTATGCTTTAGATTGTGCTCATGAACTGCAGTCTTTAAGAAGCAGATATTAAAAGAAATAGGTCCCTAATATTTATACCACTCCAGAACTAATATAACTGTGGAAAATGGATTTATTGTAATTGTAATACTTAAAGTAACAGCATAGAAGTAATTTTTCATTCAATTAGGAGGTTTTGTTTATTCTGTTTATTTTATTACCATTGGCTACCAAACAGAGCTACAGTAAACAATAACAGAAATTCTATTCAACTAACTACAGAGGCAGTCAGATTTGGGAAGAAATATTGCTATTCTGGAGTTTATTCAAAATAGTAAACATCTCTGTTAAAACAGGTCTGCCCAACTGCTGCCTAGCTGAACAAGTTCTTAAAACAATGAGTTGTTGCTTGTAGGTTGTACTCCCCAGTTCAACTAATCAATCAAAATAAATTTCAATCTTTCTCCAGAAACCAAATAATTTTGATGGATACTGCACAAAGTATGTTTGGTGTAAGGTGAATTTTGACTACTTCTCCAATTTTAAACTATAGAAGCTGGTAACACCTCCAGTTCCCGTAGACAAGGACGCCCCTTTCGTAGGCGTATGGACAAGAAGCTACTGAGGCATGAAGTTTAAACTCTATCTATTGTTAAACAATAACAACAAAATTACAACTCTCTCTGCCAGTCTTGTGTTATATAGAAGAAAAAATATTATTTTCATATTAAGGACTGGAGTAGATACGAGGTTAGGAGAGCTGTTGCAAATTGACTCTTATTAGAGCAAAAGAGCATGCTCAATCTCAAAATATGGGGCTTCAAAGCATCTTTATACCTGTTCCAAAACCTAGGACCTTTCCAATGAAGGCATCTGAATGTAATGTAGACAAATACACCTCCTGCCTTCAACAGAGAACCCCAATGGCCCCAAGGTACTACACAGTCAGTCTGTGCCCACTGATATCCTTACTTTGCAGTGATTCACAGAAGAGACGTTATGGTTTCACGGTCAGCAAAAGGGAATTCAGCTTTTAGAGCCTACACATCCCTAGACTCTCTCCTACTCCAGATTTTTACATTTGAATGGTTTCACTTGATTAACTCTGAATCTCACATAGACCATTTATAGCTGAGCTACACTTTCATTCTGATGTCCTCAGCACTGGCCTCATACTCAGGAGCCTTTGTAAAATGTGTTGCCAAAGTCTTGTTTATATTCAGTGCTGACTTTTACTAGATCCAGTGTTTGCAGGGTTGCTCTGCCTAAAGCAGTGGGACAGCACGTGCTGCTGCCTTATTTTCAGCCAGATGTAAAAAGGGAAAAATGAATGAACTGGTAGTAAAGTAATTTTGTCAGGGGTCTAATTGGCATCAGCAACTTGAAAACTGCAGGTAATCAGCATAAATATTTGCAATGGATTATTTCTATTAGATATTTTTCCAAGGTGAATAAAATCTTCTGGAATTAAAAGAAACCCTGTAGCTTCCAGAACATTTATTAGGTAACCAAACACGCTATTTTACACAGTGCATTTTAAAAAGAAAATTACTCTGATATTACACAAAAATGAAGCAAACCCATTGAATACTGGCATGAATGTCTTTGTTTGAATTCAAGCTGTTACGCTTGTGGGATCAACTCAGATACTGCAGACAAAGGATTAACCCAGATTTCATTTTCAAAGGTTTCTTCACGGCAGATTTTAATGAACACTGATATGAAATTCTTACACTCTATATGGACATTGACAGCCCCACAGCATTTTGAGTAAATACAAGGGCCTCCCAGGAAAGTCTGGTCTTTTAAGCTGGATGTATGCCTTGCACATAATTAGATGAAACTCACATAATTCAGGAAATTAATCATGTTCTACTTAGCACTCCGAGGGAAAATAGATGCACTTATTTTGGTCTGGCGTGTCAGACTGGGGAGCCATATCAGACTGAGGGATTCTATTCATATCACACTTGGAGCGCCTAACTTGGAAAGGCTGAGGACAAGCAGGGTGAGGTGAGGGAGAGCACTAGGGAGGTGGCAGGGGGATACACATTTTTGCAAATGAGCAAATCAAACTGGCAGGCAATATAAAATGTTGGCCAGCACTTCACTAAGCAACCAGAACACTGAATGATGTATGAAACAAAAATGCAGTTTTCTTCATCTGTCTCCAAAAAGAAACAGAAACACTACTAGCCAGTGCCTCTATCTCAATTTTTAGACAGATTTATTTTAATTTTAGGAGGGTTCTAGCAGCAATGGGGATGAAATCTGCAACCTCACTTAGACTTCTGCTATCACCTCATTCAGGTCTCCCAGCAGACAGTTGCTTGGTGGTATAGGCAGTTCATACACCAGCAGTCACCATGACCACTCCTGTAAAAGCAGCACAGTTTTCCTCTGGTGACAAGTGATGACACTGAATGGAGAGGTAGTGAAGATTTTATCATATCCTGTTGCTCATCCTCGCACACAGCATTACAGACCTTAAGTCTGGCTGTGATTTTAGCTGAAAAAGCTGCCATTTTAAATGTCTCTGACATTAAATTTCTATGCCCTGATCTCCCATTAGCTTCCTGCATGATTACTGCTGTTGCTCCAGCCTGTGGGTTAAAAAATAAAAGGACACAGCTATTTTTCATGTGTGCCTCTGAAAAAATCCATGCAGCAAAACTGAACCTCCTCTAGTGGCAATCAACATAGCATAGCCAGTCTACATCAGCTGAGGGGCTGATCCCACTGCACCACCTTAAGGGGTTTTACTTTTCCTATGGATGATGATAAAACATAGCAACAGCTATATCAAAGTAAAACAGATGAAGCAGAAAATTGACAGAACAATCTATCCAAAAGGCTCTACTTAAAGAATTTCACAAAGAATCATAATGCAGTTAGCTTGGAAACAGTTAACATGCTAAAAGGAGTCATCAGTGTGGTAGCAAAAAGGAAAAAAATAAGCATCATGAAGGTACTGAAACAGTACCTTACTGCTCTGCTGCAGCACCCTATAGTTGTCAGAAGAAATTCTCCCCTGCCTGTACTCAATGGAAGCCTGAACAAAATGGCAATTCCTGTTGCCCCAGAGAAATGCAATCACATCTTTGACTGGAAACACCAATGTTTGACATCCACAGACTGGATGGTAAACTTGATTGGGGCATTTGTGTAGGCTGATATCAATTACTTGGATTTAACTGCATTGTGTTTGCTTACCAGAAAAAGAGGAATAATTTGCAGAACATGATTGCAGGATCTTAGAGAGGCAGGAGAAAGATCCTGCCTGTAGCATAACTTGCAGTGTGGTCTACTAGTGCATGTGTGCAGAGATATTCTGCACATCATCTCCTGATGCAGGTGCACTGTTCAAACACACACAAGCACTTATTCCACAAGCAACCTAAAAATATCTTAATTTTAAAAACACAGCTCAGCTCACTTGCTGTGAGGATAAACTGTCCAGTTCTAATCATCTTTCTCAGATATTTTAATCACTGAAATTTCTCAGGCTCCCCTACTGAACTAATATAGCAAGATCTGACCCACAAATTCTCACCGGTTACAAAAAGATCACATGTATGTTTTTGTTCTTATCTTTGCTATGCACAAATATGCTCCTGACAGGAGGGATAAGCAATAGAAACAGCAAGGACGGCTTTCAAATGATGCTATCTGCAGCTGTCATGGAGACCAACAGGGACTGGGATTGCTCAGCACTCTGTTAAATATCAAGGCGCCTCTCCATATAGACACATACATATGCATCAACACCTTCCCTGCATGTACATACATGCCCATTTTATTATGCCATGCACACCTAATAACTTCATCCTACAATGAAATCTTTACATACATACACAGATGCATGCTAACTAACACTCCTTCTGCAATGCACACACACAAAACCTAATGACAGGCACCAGAGAAATCCAACACAGCTCTGCAGGCAGAAGGTGCTGGTGGAAGCCATGCAGTGCACACCCAGGCCACAGCAATTGGTGTCTCATCATTATGTATAATACATAACAGCATTTAATAATAACAACACTGCTCTGCTACCTGCACTCACACCCTCCTGCTCCATGCTCCTAAACCATTTAAACATGGTCCTGTGCATGAAACACATGGAATGAAAAGCAGGCAGGACATGATCACTGCAAGAGATAGGCTCCGGCAGTGAAAGCTGCTTCATGTCAGAGTGGGCTTTTCCCAGGTTTCAGATGTGTGATCTGCATGTCTAATAATGAATAGGTTTAGTCAATCCATCATTTCTGGCATCAGTCCCTTACCTTGAAATGCTGCAGCTGAAGTATCTGGTCCTCAAGCTGTTGTCTCTTGCCTTCTATTTCTGTCTGCCTTTTCCTTTTCTCCTTGGAAAAAAAAATTTGAGAGAAAGAGAGAGAGAGAGAGGGAGAGATGGGGAAGAGAGAGAAAGAGAGAGAGAGAGAGAGAGAGAGAGAGAGAGAGATCTCATCAGAGAAATGGAGGCTTTAAGGGTAGCAGATTCGTAACAGCATGTAAGCAGTCAAACACATCTGTACAGATGTCACCAGTCCCATTTCATCTGCTCCTCTGCCTGCTGGTATGCAAACAGCAGTGTCCTGGGAAGATGCCAGCCCCAGACTGGCTGGTGACTTGCCAGTAGGAGAAATTCTCCTCAGTTGCTCCCAGCAGCCAGAGCAGCAACAGTGCACAGTCCCAGAGGAGGGGAGAAAACAGGCATAATAGCAGAGAGAGAAGTTAAAGGGACAAAGATGTGATTTTGCATTTGAGATGCTGGGGCCAAAACCATGGATTGTGTGGTGCAACCATGACAGCAAGGTGTCACAAAAGCAGGGGTGGCATGATGGAGGAAGAGAGTAGTCTGCAGATCTCTTTTTTCCCCAGCAGGGTTGGTGGTAAGGCTTTCCCTGGTCTCAGTGGGGGGAAGATGTTTTAGCAAGATTGTATGGGATTTACATACAAAGTAAATGGGATTGGTAACCTCCAGCTATCTGTGTTAAACATTTAAGTCACCAGCATATGCCAGCAGCTGGCCCTTACCAGATCCCTGAAGCTGGAGTGGCCAAGTGGTGCCAAGGACAGCACAATCCTTTCCACAGCTGAGTTGTTATAACCCTGTTCATTGCCACTTGTCTGTGCCCAGGCTGCTCCCTTCAGCAGGCACAGACTCTCTCAGGTGTTTCAAAAGGAGAATGCCTGCTTTTACCCCCGCAACACCTTCCTCTTAAGCAGGTAAGCTGTTTGCCTTTGTCAGCCTTCTGCACCTTCTTGGGAGCACTTCTCCTCATCCATCCATCCATCCATCCATCCATCCATCCATCCATCCATCCATCCGTCCGTCCGTCCGTCCGTCCGTCCATCCATCCGTCCATCCATCCATCCCCATCATGGACCAGGTTCCCTCTCATTTTAGATTTTGTAGCCAAGACAGAAATACTGAGTAATAAATGAAGGCAGTCAGGCTCTGTTTTCACTGGAACACTGGTTTTTATTTTTTATCTGCAAAACAATTTTTTTTTTTTGCTATTTAAATATTTCAGTAGCTGTAAGGTTAGGTTTGAAGACGTTTGGGGATTGCTTACATCCAAAAAATAGTTTTTCTTTCCTATTTCTGGGTGCCCTACTGATACTCTGGGAATTCTCTGCTTTCCAGGGATTTCAAACTTTCATGCCTCATCCTTAAGAGTATATGATAAGATTCTGCCTGTGCAGAATTAATCATCCTTATGTTGGACATCAAAGAAGGCATTATGGGAGGAAAACATTAAATTTAAAATTTACAAGGAAGATCAGGAAACTTTAAAAAAATCATTAGTTAATGTCAAGCTCACTAAAAACAAAACAAAACATGGAAGTAGAAAACTGCCTGGACCACTTCTGATGAAGAGCTAGATGTTAGAATGGTGATGAAAAGGCTGGAGTAGTGAACCTAGAAGAAGCAAAGTAGCTAAAAGTTCCATACGTCAAGCAGTTCTGTAATGTTTTGAACACTCTTACATGCTGATTATTCATGTATATCTACATTTACACACACAGTCCCCATTGTCTGCAATATGTACGACTACTGCTGAACAAATATATCCTCATAGAATAGAATCCTAGAATCATGGAATGGTCTGAGTTGGAAGGGACCTAAAAGACCATCGTATTCCAACCAACCTGCAAAGGACAGGGTCACCTTTCAACAGAACAGGTTGCTCAGGGCCCCGTGCAGCCTGACCTTGAACATTCCCAGGGCATCCAAAACTTTCAGGCAACCTGTTCTAGTACCTCACTACCCCCCCAGTAAAGAATTTCTTCCTAACATCTAATCTAAAGCTACTTTCTTTCAGTTTGAAGACATTCCCCCTTATCCTGTCTCCACATGCTCTTGTCAAAAGTCCCTCTTGGGTGTCTTGTAGGGTCCCTTCAGGTACCCTACAATCAGGTCACCCCTTCTCTTTTTCAAGCTGAGCAATCTCAATTCTCTCAGCCTTTTCCTAGGAGAGGTACTCCATTCCTCTAATCATCCTGTTGGCTCTCCTCTTGCTCCAACAGGTCTGCTGAAGTTGTTATAGAGTAGGAAAATCAAAATTTCCAGTAACTAAAATGCCACAGTGCCCATCTTGACATCTCACTGGTCTCCGCACACAGAAGACAGTTTTCATTTATGCACATAGAGGCATATGGAGTTTGTGTGCATCTTTAAAAATCCTTCTGATATAGAACTATGTTCTGTACATCATCACTCCTATCCTCCAATGTGCATTAGCCCTTCCCATTCCTGAAGTGAATAGGGCATTAGACGGTTATGGGGTTAAAACCCCAATATTATTCAGGGACATCTCTTGCCTTTATTTTTCATTTTGTGATACTAACAGTATACATGGAGTCTGAAAACCAGAATTTGTTTTTTGTTTTGTCCTCAAATAGCTGGCCAGATATGGACCAGAATAAAGTAGTTCTAAAAGCTGTTCCAGTTAATGGCCTAATATTCCTAGAATAAGGATAATTCTGCCCATTTGTGTCAAGCTGGCCAGATGAAAAAAAATTAGATTTCATATATGGAAGCATTAACACCCCACATTTGACAGTCCATAGGCCATCATAAGGGACATACATCTTCATTGCTATGTGATCTAGATTGATAAGTGCATCTACATATATATAAGCATATAGTTATATACAAGTTTGTATGCACACACACATTCATATATATATATATATATAAAAACATGCATATATGTATGTATTCCACCATCCACAAAAACATTGTCACTAAAACATGTAATAGAAACCACCACAATAGATCCTTTGGCTGGTTGTGTCATGCTGTATAATGGATGCAACAAGAAAGCCTTATAAAAGATAGATGAAAACTCCTTTTTTTTTTTGAGAAAGGGAAAGCACTTAGAGTATTTTCCCCATAGGCAGCAAAACAGCAGGCACTAAAATACTTGAACTACTTACTAACTAGTGGATTTGGAGTTATATTGGAATATTGTTCATGTTTACATTCAGACAGCCTGAAAGCCTTTACCCTCTGATTTTGTACAACCTATGGCTGAGAATAATGATAAGAAAAGTACTCTTTTTCTTTTTTTCCTAAAGACTGTGCAAATCAGCTATCAGGACATTCTGCCTTCAGGTCACTAGATCACATTCCATTTAGGTTTATCCCAGTCACAATGACTTGGCATGTTTGTACTGGAAACAGAACAAAATTCGCTGAGTCAGAACCGGGTAAGGGAGTAACTAGAAGAGCCTGGACGTTATGGAAATGCTTTGTTTTTCATATATTGAAGAGGAGGTATATATTGAACCTGCTAAAGGTAAGGCAGAATTACTTGCAACAAGGTAATCCTCAAGGTGGAGAAATAACATGTTATCAGGTAGGACTACACTGGCTTTCATTGCAACTTTTCATCTCTTTTCCCTATTATGAGGGTCAGAGAAGTTACTTGCTCATGCACAAGGCAAGGGTGGTTTGAAAAAGGTAAAGAGACACGGGTCCCAGCAACCAACCTAAATACTCTCCCAGTAAAGGAACAAATATTTCTGGTCTGCAGCCCCCTTTATTGATGATTTTTGTCACCTGCATGCAGAATAACAGACCTGAAATAATCAACCGGTATGTTTGGGATATCAGACGAGGAGTTTGTGACCCTGTAACACTAAATGCGGCTCAGGGCTTCTGAATTATGAATATTTCCTGACTGCCACAAACTCACTGCCAATGTCATAGCTGAGACTATCCAAGTCAATACTGTCCAGGAGGAAAAGGGATCATCTTTGGTGAAGACAGCAATTCCCACAAATCTTTAAAGGGCTGCAGCAAAAATTTCAGCTGCCCTGTGTGCTTGTAATTATACTCTCTGGTCACTGAAGGCAACAACCATGATGCACACAGACAATGACTGCTTAATTAAAATCATCATGCATCTCAAATAACAAATAAAAGGATGGCACTGCTCCCAGAACAACAGCCCTTACCAAAAACTGATGAACACAAGAAGGAATTTCCTTTTCAAAAATTCCCTCATTAGCAATTTTGAAAAGGGATGTAATGGAAAAATATCTCATTGAGAGGATGAAGTAAAATTATTTGAGGACAAAACATGGTTCCTCTGGTATTACATAGGGAAATCCCCACTTTGATGGAGCAGTAATACCCATTTTCATGCAACTCAGATATTATATGCCAATCTTCCTTTCACTGAATGCTACTGGGTCAGTAGAAGCAGTTTCAGGTCTAAGGCAACCCATGAGCATTTTTGACTGGGCCACCACCATAATGAGTCCTTGAAGTATGAAAAGTTTTAGTGAACTTCCCTTCTTTCCTCCCATTTTTGAAGTGAACATGGGCTGACACCCACAGATGCTGCTTCCCTTCAGTTGCTGACAGAAAAAAAAAGACTCACTTTCTTACGCATTTACAATTTGATCGTGAGTGTCAGGCTCTTTAATGGCTGCTGAGAGGTGACCAGGGTCATTTTGAGGGTCTGAGGATCTTTTCTTTGAGATGCAACAATGAAGCAAACAGTTACCATATAAATGTCAGATTCCCACCCTCTATTAATTCCACATCAGCATGTCTTCTAGAACTTTGAAGTTTTTACACTAACCCGGAAAATAGGTAAGAGCTCAGGGTCACCTGAGTACAGAAGCAACCTTTTCTGCAACACCAATTATTTCTGGAAAGTGCTCAAAAAACTGTATAGAGCCTGTTAGTATAAATCATTAAATGATTTATCCATATTCTGCATAATCCTTAATAGAAGTTATAAATGACAGGCAACTGCACTTCATTACCTAGAGCCTACTACAGCTAACCTCCAAGATTATATGTATAGCTTTCTAGCACTGACCTTCTTCTACTGCAGCCTGAGCTAGATTAAAAATTCTGTCTTCATCTAGCAAATCGCCTTTCTTCCTAAAAATAAGGCGAATTTTCTAGATTATGTCACACAGAAGAAATTTTGAAACTTCTATTTTCTCTAGACAACCAGCAAAATTCTCAAATAAGCTACTTTTTAATCAAGTATTTTTTCTCTGTATTTTTCTTAAAAATATATTTTGGATAAGGAATGTTAAACAGCCTTTACATTCTCTTTCACAAAAGTATAAAATAGGGAGTTTCTTTAGCCTGAGTATACTATTTGTAGAAAATCAGTTCATTAACTTTCCCTACTCTCATGTTGATACTAACTGGCTTTGTTTTAAATCCATGCCATTCAATGTCTTTCACTGTCTTCTGCTGAAAAGAAGAAAGCCAGGTCTTTGGGCATAAATTAATTACATTTCCACAGCTTCAAATAAAAGTCTCTTGTTTACCCTCATGCCCCATACACTCCTCAAATACCTCTTTATACTGCCAATGAGGCTGTTGTAAAACCTCACTGTAAAGGTGCAAACACCTCTGATCACAGCTGAAAGTGCAGAGAAACACATATACAAGGTTTATCTAGAAATGAAAAATAAATCACAAAGATTTTAAGGCATCCAAGCTGAAGCTATGATTGCTTATGCTGGTTTCCCCATAAGCAAATGTCTGGTGAGAATCTCCATGCATTATTTTTCACTTGGTAAGAACTTAGATTAGAATTACCAAAACTGGGATTTCAGCAGAATTTATTTTCCCTCTTTATACATTTTAATTGTGGATATGACAGGCATGTTCACCTCAAGAAATATAAAATTTCCCCAAGACATAGCATATGAAGCGGGAAGAGGAAATTGGATTTTCTGCAGTGGAAAGGGAACGAACTGGTCTGGCTGGTTAACACAGAGCAATGGCCAGGGTCCACAGGGCTACCAGTCCTAATTCTGGTACTTGAATCATATCCAGCTTTTTGCTTGTTATTTTCAAAGCACTGGTAGAAAAGATCCAAATGAAAGAATTAACACATAGAGCTGGGCTTTGTGGTTTAGTCCTTACATTCTGGCCGGATTAGCAAATCCTTTCAGAGTCTCAGTGCCTCACATCAAAATATTCTTACTGAGGCTTCCTCCCTTTTCCTTGTGTGTGGCAGCTTGCCTGCTGGTCCTGAGGCTTTCGGCACTGACCAATGACCAATTCGGCACCCCACCTGATCTCCTCATGTCACAGGGCTACGCTTGGCAGTTGTACTGTGCAGGGATCCTGTGCTGCTGAAAAGCACTTCTCATTTGTGAGATAAAATTATTAGCTTAAACCCCCTTCTTTAAGCTTTTGTCCAATCCAGGTCATTAGCTAAGGGTACTTACATTGTCTGATGCTCAGAGATCTACTAACATATGTAGCATTTGTTGGTGCCATAACTACTTTGAGTCCTAACTTCTACATACAGGAAGAATGTAATTCTACATTCATCCTTGGTTTTACAGAGAAAGGAAAGAGGGAGAGAACCTTCCTTACAAGCACAGTATGATGCAATTCAAAGTCTGAGACTTGTCACCTTTTATCTGCCAGTACCCTTCCAAACTGGTGATGCTAATGAGACAACACACCAGTTCACAAACCACCATTCTGGCCAAGTTTTCCTTTCTTCCTGAAGCAGCTGTGGAGTGTTGGGTTCTTCTTGCTTTTTAACCAGCTCTGGAGACCTTATACATTTGCACCTTGTGAAGAGCCACACAGGTCTGAGAGGGCACGAGTGTCCCTCTTCATTTAGGGGGTAAGTCTGTGGCTGCTGCAGAGACTGGTGGAGCTGACGGACATGCCATTTCTGCTTTCTCTCCAGTCAGTCAGGGGAATCATATTACTCCAACAGACAACACAAAGACACCATTGACCATAAATGAAGAACTCGATCATGACTGGGAGAGTAGATACATGCATGTGCTTGGTAGAAAAGCATGCTGTGATCCAGGTATGCTAAAAATCCTACCCAGCCTAGACCTTGGCATCTTGCCTTTGTTACACATAAAAGAACTGGCTTCATCTCCAGCCAGCTTACTTCTGGAAAGCTTATTTAATCTGACAGGTGTAAGATCACATGCCTCAACACTGAACCTTAGCAGTATGCGCGAGGAATTACTGCTATGTCATTCCTTTAGGTCAGTCATCTCAATGCTCTCTATGTGAATAGGAACAGCTGGGACATTACACTACTTATTGCCTAACAAATTCATCTGCTGGCCTTCTCTCTTCACCATCAAAGGCAAAGACCACCCTGATCCTGGCAATACAAAGAGACTCCCAATGCAGTTTTCATCACCATCTGGTCACATCAAGTAAGGAGGAACTGGTAAGCACACAAAACCTGTGACAAGTGCCTGACTGCTCTCCAGGAGCAGATTAGCTGGAGATCCTCAAGGTAGGATGCTCATGACTGCTGGCCACTGGCAGGATGCAGAGGAGTACACAGTGTCAGTCTGCTGTACAGATGGGGAGACCCTAGGCAGAGCAACAGAAAAACACAGTCTGGATCTCACCGCCTTGATGCTTGGCTCCAGAACCAAAATCCACGTAGACATGGCAAATTTTTGCTGTGCCATCAAAGGTTTGTCCCCTTCAGAAAACTGTCTATATTTTTCTGTGATTTGCATCCCTGCTGTGATGTGTATATGGGAATTCACAGCTCCAAGGTCATCTCAGTGACCCATATGCCCTGCTGTGTAGTTTGTGCAGGTTTGTATGCCCAGATGCTCATGGTTTGTGGAGATCTGAAACAGCAAAGCCTGTATAGTTTAGAGGAATTTCACACTTATCTGACACACACCTGACAGGTTTATAAAACTGTAAACCATTTGAACAGCTTATTAAACAGCAATGAGCGTACCAAAAAAACCAAAACCAAACCATGCAGCTAACAGAAGAAGCTTCAGGGATGTGGGTTGATTCCTGTCTCTTCCTGCCCGCCTTCTCCAATCAGAGTAATGTGGCCTCTTCTACTGAATGACATCTACAAGAGATGACATGTAGGTCCTGTTTAACTACTCCTGTGCAACTCCTCTGTCTTCATCTGGGTGTTCTGCAAACCTCTGCATAAAGGAGGCCTTACTATGCTGTAACATTAGATTTTGTAACCATTCCTTCTCCTTCTTCCATAGAGCGTTTCTGTCAGTTTTGCTCTTCTGTTAACTTGAAAATGCATCTCTGCAGCAATTCCTTCTATGAAGCTAGAGAAGGGAGAAGATTGCAGGCACATCCCTTCCCAAAAGTTATATTCCTTCCTTCTACCGTTATTCCATCCAGACATAGTAGAACATATAATTTTGCACAAATGAACATCCTTAAGGAAAGTCAGATCGTTCTTCCTTGAGGAAGGTCAGATCCTTCTCTGACGCTGCCTCAGAAGGCTTAGCACACCTCCTTAAAACTTTGTCTTTTTAAAATGGGTAGCTTAGTCACCTCCAGGGTTTCAGACAAGAAAGTCAGTGAATAGTCATCATCTTCTGCAGTCTTCAACACATTGCTGTGCACATCCCTGTAGGTGTCCCTGTTGAAGGATCTTATTTAATTCAGGTCTATGTGAAATGTATGTTTCTCTTTACTCAGTAACTGGATTAAGGTGAAAAACACAGCAAGTTGTTATGGTTTGTAAACTCTGATTTCCTGCAGGAGCTTGTAGAAAAAACAAAGGTCTCCATTTCCAAGCTGGCTGCACTGTTGAAACCATGATAGAAACCATGACAGCTTGCAGCAGAGCAGCAGGTTCCAAGGAGTGTACACCACCACCTTGGCCTGTAGACTCTCTTCGATCTGGAAGGCATCCAGAAGTGAGATCTCTGACCTTTTATATGGAAAGACCTTAGGAAAAGTGCTCAAAAGGTGAAAGATGCTTAAGTACATTGGCCAAAAGTGATGCAATGTACCACTTAAATTGAAGCACCTGCCTCTCATGCCACAGTGTAATGTTACGTTGTGAGAATTCAACAAAATATTTGCTCCATGCTTGCACTAAACTATATCAACCATTCTCTATACTCTCTCCATAATAAATCTGGAAGTAAAAAGCTGTCTTGTTCTATAAATTATGATTAATGGGTTCTGCCCTTGCTGACCAGACTGCTTCATGGTTTCTGAGGTGATGCTGCCTTTGCCCTAGCAGAACTAAGTCTGACAGCTTATGAACAAGGACATGT